>NC_089804.1:14398324-14698324 GCF_029633855.1 Hoplias malabaricus
ACTCTAAAAGCCCTCAAAACAAGATATTACACAAAACATTTAAAATTCCTGATGTCTGACTCTCTTTGTTCCTCATTTAGCAAAGCTGTGTATGATCAAATCTGTTCGCAAAAGGGGCACGCAGGAATTTGACCAGCTATTGTGATAATCAATAATTTCAACTCTGACATACGAAGCTCACATTAGCTAATGTTACATACAAACACAGTTGTTCTAATTGTTCATTTGAAGCAAATTTTTGAACCACATGAAAATGCTTGATTTGCTGTTAAATCACCAATAACATCAACCATTTATAACAGAAATAAAATAAATCTGAGACGTTTTGTTTATTTCACAATTTCCCGTCAGTATGGAGGTGCACGATTAGCGTCAAGCTCCACCTACAGGCACAGCTATTGGCTCACAACTCTGAAGAGTCCATCATTGGTTCACTACAGAAACATCTGCAGGAAGTAGGGCATGTTTTATGTAAATGATATACAGTGCCTTGTGAAAGTATGCAGCCCCCTTGAACTTTTCAACCTTTTGTCACAGTTCAGGCTTCAAACATAAAGATATAAAATTTGAAGAATCAACAACAAGTGGGACACAATTGTGAAGTGGAATGAAATTGCATGGATATGTCAAATTTTAACAAATAAAAAAAACTGAAAAGTGGGGGCGTGCAGTATTATTTGGCCCCTTTGTGTTAATACTGTGTAGCGCCACCTTTGGCTGTAATTCCAGCTGCAAGTCGCTTGGGGTATGTCTCTATCGGTTTTGCACATCGAGAGACTGGAATTCTTGCCAATTCTTCCTTGCAAAACAGCTGGAGCTCAGTGAGGTTGGATGGAGAGCATTTGTGAACAGCAGTCTTCAGCTCTTTCCACAGATTCTCGATTGGATTCAGGTCTGGACTTTGACTTGGCCGTTCCAACACCTGGATACGTTTGTGAACCATTCCATTGTAGATTTGGCTTTGTGTTTTGGATCATTGTCTTGTTGGAAGATAAATCTCCGTCCCAGTCTCAGGTCTCTTGCAGACTCCAGGTTTCATCTGACCAGAGCACCTTCTTCCACATGTTTGGTGTGTCTCACAGGTGACTTGTGGCAAACTTTAAACAAGACTTTTTATGGATATCTTTGAGAAACGGCTTTCTTCTTGCCACTCTTCCATAAAGTCCAGATTTGTGCAGTGTAAAACTGATTGTTGTCCTATGGACAGACTCTCCCACCTCAGCTATAGATCCATCCAGAAGTTCATCCAGAGTGATCATGGGCCTCTTGGCTGCATCTCTGATCAGTCTTCTCCTTGTTCGAGATGAAAGTTTAGAGGGACGGCTGGGTCTTGGTAGATTTGCAGTGGTCTGATACTCCTTCCATTTCAATATGATTGCTTGCACAGTGCTCCTTGGGATGTTTAAAGTTTGGGAAATCTTTTTGTATCCAAATCCAGCCTTAAACTTCTCTACAACAGTATCTCAGACCTGCCTGATGTGTTCCTTGGGCTTCATGATGCTCTCTGCACTTTGAACAGAACCCTGAGACTATCACAGAGCAGGTACATTTATACAGACACTTGATTACACACAGGTGGATTCTATTTATCATCATCTGTCATTTGGGACAACATTGGATCATTCAGAGATCTAGAGTTTGCTGTACTGCACTGGACTCGAAACCACAACCTCCAGGCCCCTGGAGCTGTGTGACTGCGACACTACCTGCTGCGCCACCGTGCCACCCAACTGGTTTTCAGAAATACCAAATTTGAACCATAATCCACATGCCATAAAGAATCTCAGAAGTCTCCATAAGGTTCACTGATGGTTGTGGAAAGTGAATAAAATGGCTGTATTTGACATATGTATAGACACTATGACCCTTTTGTTCCTATCAACACAACTGTGAAAAAAATCAGTCAATTAACTACTCTACAAGAAACCATTTCACAGGAAAACACTGAATAACTGCTTACATTTTGTATATAATTGAGTTATGTAGGGGTAGTTCTCCTCTAAGGAGCCATGTAGATTATTTCTGAAGCCTAACTGTTGTTTTAAAAGATATTGGTACAGAAATCCAGAGAGGCCATGAGTCCACTGCAGTGTCCCGTACAGTTTATTGACCTAGGAGGGTGAACGCAAGCACGTTTCCTGCAATACGTGAAATCATCTACCACTTCTTTTCAAACTGCTGGACAAGGCCATTAGACAGTTCAACACACTTGGAGGAGATGCTAACAATCCACATCTGCTATTCCAGTTATGTCTGCCCACTCTGGCCAGCTCTGCGATGACAGGAAAGAGAGGGCCCTACTACCCACCCAGAGCCTAGGGCCCTAGACTAGTGTGCCCTCTTGGACTTCTGACATCAGATGTTTTTATCAGCAGTGAAACCAGCAAACTCCTAACGATGGAGCAACTCATGTTTTTTCCTGATTTTTTTGAAACATTAGCAAATAAGAAAATGAATTTTAAAAAAGCTCTAATCTCGGAAAAAAAACAACAATCATCTTTGTCCGACCGTGGGTCGGAACCGTGTTGAGGGGTTTCCGCCAGCCCCCGGTGAGGTGAGGGAGGAGCCGCGCCCGGAGGCAGAGAAGGCTGCGCGCTGAGAGAGAGAGAGTGTGAAAGTGTGTCTGTATTAACAGTAGTTAATTCTGTGGAGAAAGATAAAGAGAGCCATGGCGACTGACTCGTGGGCGCTGGCTGTGGACGAACAAGAAGCCGTGTCCAAATCTGTGAGTCTATAAACTCCTATTGCATCATACGTTTACCGCTAACAGGTTAGCGAGCACTGGGCGCGCTCCGATCTAGGGCACCTAACTAGTGCGGACCGTTCTGACCGTTGCGCTTCAGTAGTGTAGGCTACATTTAGGCGAGAATTCTACACTAATTTGTCTAAGAAGTAGTTTTATATCTTTAGTTTTACTTAGTAAACCAACACCAGGATGTGGGCGATAGGGCAAAATAGTACTATAAGTTACTTTTACGATAAACAAACTTAAAATTGTGACAGAATTAATAAATACTGGAATAAATTAATAATGGATAAAGAAATCGTGAACGCAAGGATTTATTCAGTGTTTTAAACACGTTCTGCTGCCCTAAATCTAGCTAAATGAGACGGCGAACGCTCTCTTTATTATGACATTTCTGACCATATTCAAAATGTCCTCAAAACCCCACATTGACGCGTAAATTTACCACCTGTAAACGCATATTATTCCCTAATAATGTGCTCACTATCTAGGCGCCCTCGTTAGTGAGTGAGTACATATATTGAATAGCGTCCACTAGATAGTCTGTCTGCGCACCTTTTTGGGTGCTAATATAAATAAATGGCCTCACTGAGAAATGACTCTGTCAGGTTTTACAGTAACTTTTAAAACGCACTTTCTCTGCCTGTAAAAGCTAGAGAAAATCCAGGAAATTTGAGAAAACTTCCAAACTCAGTTTAGCTTGTTATTCTCTGGCGTTCTCCGTTCCACCTTAAATGGTGCTCCACAGAGTATTAAAGTGTCTATATCCTACATTTCGTTTACATGTTCATTTTACAAGCTCTTTTAGGAATGAACGCTGTTGTTGTTCCTTTGCATTTACGCCTATATGTAAATAAACTCTGGTCTGATTGGCTCGTTCAGAAGGCCTGTATAACACACAATGTAACTTCAGTATGAGTGGGTGTGGCCAAACTACTCTAGGCTGAATAGATGAATAAATGTAAACATGAGAATTTATGTGACATCACAAAAACTGAATTCCTATCTATACTGTGTTGAAATGATATATCTATATACTACACTTCTTACTACTCACTTCACCTTTTTATTTAAAATCAAATGAGAAAGTGTTTACAGTTTACACTTGGTGTATTCCATAGTATGGGCCCTTTAAGTCCTCTGAGTAATGAGTCATGGTGACCCAGCTGTACAGTTCGGAGTGGTCTGATGTAATAAGGCTTTACTTTCCCCTTCTGAAAACAGATTGGAGTGCTGAGGATTAGAGAAAGACGACTCATACCCAGAGCTGAGGCCAATGGTAATCAGGTTTTGTATTCTGCATGCATATTTAAGTTGTTGTTTTTAAGTTACAGTAATATCAATAGAGTGGTCATATTAAACACAACCCTATGGTATAGTATGACTTACTTTTGAGCTTTGTTTTCATATTCAGGAATGGCAAAAATGGGAGAGGATGGTGACAAATCTGATGAAGATAAAGGTAGGTGGTGATTTGGTTTATACTTATAATTTGATTCGTTTCTACCACATATTATATTTTTTACTTATGATGAATAATATGCTTCTCAGTAAAAAGTGGATGTTGTGTGGATGTATATAGACACACACACACACACACACACATATATATATGCATGTTTCATGGTCTAGATTTAGAGAACCACAGTGTGAAAAAATGTTAAATCCAAAATATTGTAGTTGTAGTGATACTAAATGTAACAGTACAGCATATTGTGATAAAGGAGGTCTTTAGTGTATATTTGTGTGTGTGTGTGTGTATGTAATATGCCTTATCTAAATCTGGATAAACACTCCAGGTCCAATTGATTTTCATAATATATGATGTAGTTGTTTTGATGTATTTGTGTTTCAGAGGACAAAGCAGCACAGTCACTGCTCAATAAATTAATCAGGAGCAGTCTTGTCAACAACACAAACCAAGTAGAGGTTCTTCAGCGAGATCCACATTCACCACTTTACTCAGTTAAAACGTTTGAAGAGCTGAGGCTGTAAGTACTAACGCCTGACACTCCTGATTCAGTCTGGTTCATGTCATAGCCCATAGCCACCAACAACCAACCGAGGTTTTTTTGTTTGTTTGTTTTTTCATTACTTAAAATTCAACGTCATTCATCACAGGAAACCACAGCTTCTCCAAGGAGTGTATGGGATGGGTTTCAACAGACCCTCTAAAATCCAGGAGAACGCCCTGCCGATGATGCTGGCAGAACCGTGAGTATACAGTTTTCAGAGTTCTACATAACACTCGGGAAGATCTCCAAAACAGGGCAGGACTAATAGAAATATATATGTGGTCAACAAACTCCACTAGATTTAATTAAACAGTTTTTAACTGACTGATATGTGTGTAATAACCTTTATTTTAAGAACTGTACGGAATTATGTGAAAATTGTAGTTCCCTTGGCAGCATTTTTAAATCTTCAAATTCTTGCTAATAAAATCAGTCCACAGTAACATTCAGAGTGTTTTTAGAGTGTTTTAGCCTTCCAGCAGTCATCCTTTTCAGTTAAAATCAACAGTGCCTTATGTCCATTTTAACACGTGTAAAAATGAAGAGTGATTCCATTAATCCATGACATAATTTGGATAAATAATAATAATAATTATTAAAATAATTAATAAAATAAATAATAATAAATTGGACATAAAATTTGTATATCCAAATCTTTTGTAGACACATGCCAAAGAGATTATTGCAATGAGTTGGAGTGGCTTTTATCCAGAACAAGTTATTCCTTCAACATCAGTACCAGACCTCACTAATGAACGCTATCAGATCCTCACAAAGCATTCCCACATCTAGTGTAAGATGTTCCTGGCAGAGTAGAGACAGTTAGAGCTGCAAAAATTGCCAAAATACTTATCAATGACCGTAATTTCAGAAGAAAGTTTGGATGAATACATCCTGCTTTGGCTTGTCCTCAGCCTCTTCTTCAGTCTGTGTGTGTGTTTTGTTTGGTTTCAGACCTCAGAACCTTATCGCTCAGTCTCAGTCGGGTACAGGGAAAACCGCTGCTTTTGTTCTGGCCATGCTCAGCCATGTCAACCCAGCAAACAAGTGGACACAGGTGAGCTGGAAGGTCTCTTCTGGCTGTCATTTGGTCAAATCAGTTGAATAATAAGCTTCAATGAAACCATATGCTGTAATTGGTTTAAAAGACATTATTGTGAACTCACAAAACAGGCACAGATGCCTGTAAATCCTTGGACACTGGACATATCTTATACACTGTCTGAACCTTTGTAGATGTCCTTCATCACAGTGCTGTGCGTTCCTCTTGCAGTGTTTGTGCATTTCTCCGACTTATGAGCTGGCTCTGCAGACGGGCAAAGTAGTGGAGCAGATGGGGAAGTTCTACCCTGAAGTAAAACTGGCATACGCCATTAGAGGCAATAAAAGTAAGGAGTTAAACACCACAAGCATCATTGATCTTCGTTTTTGTATTACACAAATGTGAAGTGACACTTTTTAAAATGTGTGTAACCTCATGCATCTTTCCAAAGTGGAGAGAGGCAGTAAGATCCAGGAACAGATCGTCATAGGGACTCCAGGCACGGTGTTGGACTGGTTCATGAAACTCAAGCTAATGGACCCCAAAAAGATTCGAGTGTTTGTGTTGGACGAGGCTGATGTCATGATCGCTACACAGGGGCACCAGGACCAGAGCATCCGTATTCAGAGGTGAGAAAGACTTCAGCGGCATGGGAAGCAGCGTAGGTGAAGGTCCTTGAAAGCATTTTAAACACCCTCTCTCTTAGATAGAATGTATAGTTTGGTTAGATATCTGATATCTGCCACAGTTTTCCCCTTATTCCAAATCAGAATCAGTGTGCCAACAGAAGAGGGTCATCAAAAAAACAAAATCCTAAACTTCAGATTTTAGAAAATAAAATGATTTGTTGTATTTTTTATACTTTTTTACTGGAAGTATGAGGCGGGCGCAGCAGGTAGTGTCGCAGTCACACAGCTCCATGGACAGGTTGTGGGTTCAATTCCCGCTCCGGGTGACTGTCTGTGAGGAGTGTGGTGTGTTCTCCCTGTGTCTGCGTGGGTTTCCTCCGGGTGACTGTCTGTGAGGAGTGTGGTGTGTTCTCCCTGTATCTGCAAGGGTTTCCTCTGGGTGACTGTCTGTGAGGAGTGTGGTGTGTTCTCCCCTTGTCCGTGTGGGTTTCCTCCGGGTGACTGTCTGTGAGGAGTGTGGTGTGTTCTCCCTGTGTCTGCGTGGGTTTCCTCCGGGTGACTGTCTGTGAGGAGTGTGGTGTGTTCTCGCTGTGTCTGCATGGGTTTCCTTCAGGTGACTGTCTGTGAGGAGTGTGGTGTGTTCTCCCCTTGTCTGCGTGGGTTTCCTCCGGGTGCTCCGGTTTCCTCCCACAGTCCAAAAAAAACACGTTGGTAGGTGAATTGGCGACTCAAAAGTGTCCGTAGGTGTGTGTGTGTGTGTGTGAGAGAGAGTGAATGTGTGTGTGTTGCCCTGTGAAGGACTCAGGGTGTATTCCCACTTTGTGCCAATAATTCCAGGTAGGCTCTGGACCCACCGCGACCCTGAACTGGATAAGCAGTTAAAGATAATGAATGAATGAAAGTATGAGGCTAATTTACATGAAAAGTAATGGATGCTTGTACACTCTTAGTTAACACTGTAATCTGCACAGAAAATCACTGCACACGCTTCAAATCATAATCAATTGCTAAGTACTCTCTAAGACACTTGATTAAGAGCTTTCTGATGATGTCCGACATAACATCTGTAAAAAGAACGAATATAATTTGGGTTAGGTATGAAACTTGTTTTCCAAAATAACAATATGACATACCATTTTTATTAAGTAGTGATATTTCTTTAATATCACTTTAATATTTTTCATATTATTCGCATCTACTCACTGAGGCTTCTGGTTCCTCAGGATGCTGCCCAAAGACTGTCAGATGCTGCTGTTCTCCGCTACCTTTGAGGACTCTGTGTGGAAGTTCGCTGAGCGCATTGTTCCCGATCCAAACATTATCAAACTGAAGAGAGAGGAGGAGACACTGGACACCATTAAGCAGTATTATGTGCTCTGCAATAACAAAGAGGACAAGTTTTCTTCACTCTGTAATATTTACGGAGCAATAACCATCGCACAGGCCATGATCTTCTGCCACGTAAGTATTCATCAATGTCTACTGTGTGAATGTATGTTAATAAATTAGAAGATTACCATTTAGGTTCTTCAGTGGATCAAGTAAGAAGAAGTTCACATTCAGGAAGGGGCCTGTGAGATTGATTAATGTTTAACAGTTTAAATGTTCTTTGTCTTTCTTGTTAAATGGCTTACCTGCAATGTTTGAAAGTAACGTCACTATATACATCACATCACTTCTTCTCATCATGTATTTTTTGTGTAATATTGCTTACCTTACTCTCATGCCATCTTTTTGTTTTCTTGCTTTAGACTCGAAAGATGGCAGCCTGGCTGGCAGGGCAGATGTCTAAAGAAGGCCACCAGGTGGCTCTGCTGAGTGGGGAAATGGTGGTTGAGCAAAGAGCAGCTGTGATAGAGCGCTTCAGAGAGGGCAAAGAGAAAGTGCTGATAACCACAAATGTGTGTGCAAGAGGCAAGTTCACAAGCAGTTGTTCTCTCTGCTGCAACTTTGTCGGATATATTTATATTTTAATAATAATTTCTGTACCTGAAGTACCATCAATGCGTACACACTTCAGGCCCTCAGTGCCATAGCTTCATAACATACATATTCATTTCTTCCTAGATACTGAATAATTCATAGAAGTTATAATTGAACGTATCTTATTAAAATGTTGTGCAAATTAATGCTCTACTTGAAACTTTCTGCTTTTGTGTGATATATGATTTAGAGGGTCTCGTGCTAATTAATTTGTTTAACTTGTGGCAATCAGGCATCGATGTAGAGCAGGTTTCCGTGGTGATCAACTTTGACCTGCCATTGGACAAAGATGGAAACCCAGACAATGAGACTTACCTCCACAGGATTGGAAGGACAGGACGCTTTGGCAAGCGAGGGTTGGCCATCAACATGGTGGACAGTGACCACAGCTTGGAAGTTCTCAAAGCAATTGAGAAGCATTTCAGTAAGTCACCTCAACCACACAAACATGAACATTTATTTTAGGCACGTTTCAATTTTAAATTTTGGTTTAAATAAATATTTGTTTGATCAGGGTTTGCTCTATCAGTCCATAAATATACATTAATAATTTCATGTTTTTTTACAGATAAGAAGATAGTGAAGCTGGATACAGATGATCTGGATGAAATTGAAAAAATTGCCAACTGAGATGATGACGAGACTCAAACATTCTCTTCAACAACACTCCATCTCTTCCATCATTATCTTTAATCTTCCATTTATCATTAATTTTCCATTTGGCGAAGCTTCTACAGGGCTCTGTTTCACTTTGGGCTAAAACTTGTTTACATTGTATAAAGTTAGGTACCTAACTCTTTGAAAAGAACATTTTAACTTGAGCTTCTTGCCAAATAGACATTAGTCTTAACTGAAAGTTTGATTTTCGTGCATGTTTGACATGTTTTCTATTGTGTTCTACTGTGAAAATTATTAGATTACCTTTTGGGTTCTACTAATGATGGCTGTGGGAAGTGTGCAAGCTTTGAAAAGTAGGTAAATTTATAAAGGAGCATAGGAAACAATGTGCCTAATATCTTAAGCAAACTTGCACTTTAGGTAACTAATTTATCAGGGTCTCAAGCAGGCAGTGGAAAAACTCTTAATAAACACTAGCATTCCTCAGATATACTGTAAAAATACAAAAACACTCCTTAAGTGTAAACATGATACCATTATATACTTGGAAGTGTTTACCCATGGGTTTTTGGTGGGATTTTCAAAGAGCTACAGTGAAAAATTAAAAGGTTTGGTTTCATTGTTGTTCAGGGTTTTTTTTTTTTTTTTTTTTTTTTTTTTAAACATTAGAGAGGAGAACGTTCTGTTCTGAGAAAAAAACAGTGTTCACAAATATACTTGAATTGTTGAGAATAACTCCATTTGATTATTTATTTATTTATTTATTTTTATTGGTAATGGGGAAAAAGTTATGTTTATTGAGCTGTTACTAAATACGCACTTTGGATTGTTTGAGAGTGATATGTTTGAATGCGAGTGAGTAGAAGAGTAGTTATTAAAATCGATGATAGCAGCACTTGCTGTTTTTTCTGCTGCGTTTATGGTTTGTTTCATGGTAAATGCAATAAAATTCCTAAAGTTATTCTTTGTATTTCACTGATTTTTTTTATTTATTTTATTTTTACAATTGGATACCAGTCTGCCATAACATTAAAAGGTCTTTGTTGATTTTAACACTGGGTGGGGGCATGTTAATGCTTGTTTCACAGATATACTGGATCAGACACAGCAGTGCTGCTGGAATTTTTAAACACCTCAAATACTTATGTTGTGATATATGTACCAACCATAACACTACTACCACCTCGTTTCTAAACTCACTGTCCATTATCTCACCTACACAGATCATAAAGGAACACTTTGTAGTTCTACCATACCCGACCAATGCCTGTCTGTTACTTTGCATACTTTGTTTGGCCCATTTCACCCTGGTCTTTTCAGGGTCAGGACCCTACAGGGCATGTATTATTTGGTTGGCTCATATTCAGCATGCAGTGACACTGACAGGGAACAGTACTAGAATGAATGGATAAGACACAACAGTGCTGCTGGACTTTTTAAACACCATCCGTTCTATTAGATCAAAAATATAAAAAAGTACATTGATATTCTTTAGTTTTGGCTGGATATTTTTAGTTGGTGTACAATCACACAGTGGTGTAAAAATTCCAGCAGCACTGTGATGTCTGATCCACTCGTACTAGTGCAACATAGCTTAACACACCACCATCACCACTTCAGTGTCACTGCAGAACTGAGAATGATCTATCAAACCAAGTCATACCTGCACTGTGTGGTCCTAACCACTGAAGAATAGAGTGAAAGAGGGCAAACTAAATATGCAGAGCAACAGACGGACTACAGTCTGTAATTATTGATTTACACAGTGCTGAACACAGAAGTGAGATAATGGACATTGAGTGTAGAAACAACGAGGTGGTTATAATGTTATGGCTGATCAGTTTTTAGGATGCTTTATGTCAGAGATTGCACATAAAACACGTTACTTTAACTAACTAATAGTTTGGATTTGTTTAATTGGGACTGGTCCAAAATTAAGTCACAATACAACAAATTATTGTAATGAATTTTTACTTGATCACGTTACTGCTCAAATAATCAAAATGATAGAATCATCAAGAATTATTACAGATGAGTAACAGTCGTCAGGCTTTAATCCAAGTCCATAGCAGAGTCTTCAAGGCTAATGCACAAAACAGACTTATTTAAAACACCGCACTGAGACAGGCTCAGTGTCAGATCAGTGAAGGTCCGCCGAGGGACCTCCATTGTCTCGATCTGAGCTTCTTCGTACCGCTCTCCAGATTTAACCTCTGCAGCGAATACGACAGCCTGAAGTGTGTCTGTGGGCTGGAAATGGCACTTGAACCTCTGACCGCATGGAGTTCGAATAGCAAGCAGCAGCTGTGTGTCCTCCCCAGTTGTTCTGTTCTCTGAGTGTCCAGGGGACAGTGTCCTTGTGTTACCTGGTGAAGCCGAACCACAGTGGAGCTCGGACACAGCCCTCATCTCCGGGTCACTTCTAGAAGCATTCCGGGAACAGAGATGGGAGATGTGTTGCTCTCTTTGGAGCTGATGGCCTTGCAGGCTGCTGTCAGACACGCTGAGTCTTGAGGCCATTTCTTCTGGCCTTTTCTCAATGGATGGGAGGACTCTGTATTTGTTGAGAGAGTGAACTGGAACATCTGGTGATCTTTCAAAGGTTTCTGTGTGGACGTCTACACTTGGTTTGCTGCTCTGTCTGAGGCCAGTGTGGGTGGGGACCACATTGGGTGAAGGAGGAGGAGGGTGAGGGGAAAACATGTGGCTCTGATGGATGCCTTCATCCACAACCAGAGCTTGAGTCACTCTGGCTCTAGTGCGGCCTTTAGAGGATTTTGGTCTCGGCATATGCATGTTTCCTTCTGTGAACAGGATTACAAGCAGGCTACTTATAACACATTATAAACACACAATATATCCAAAATGTATAGATACCTGCTCTGATAACATGGGTGTAAATAAGGAGTTTATACATAAGAAGCTGGAATATTGCCGTAATGAATAGGTTGGCTTTACTGTAATTTTTATTGCTACTATTTATGCTTTTTGCCTTTTGTACCTTTGTGTGAGGAAACCAGAGCACCAGGAGGAAACCCTCACAGACAGTCACCCGGAGGAAACCCACACAGACACAGGGAGAACACACCAACACCTCACAGAGAGTCACCCGGAGGAAACCCACGCAGACACAGGGAGAACACACCAACACCTCACAGAGAGTCACCCGGAGGAAACCCACGCAGACACAGGGAGAACACACCAACTCCTCACAGAGAGTCACCCGGAGGAAACCCACGCAGACACAGGGAGAACACACCAAACTCCTCACAGGCAGTCACCCAGAGCGGGACTCAAACCCACAACCTCCAGGAGCTGTGTGACTGTGACACTACCTGTGTCAAACACTACCTATAAACAGAAAACAGGGAATGTATTACGTAGCCATTCAGTGTAATGGCTTTACGTGAAGTAATTAGCTTTTTTAAAAATGTGGACACCTGTATCCATATGACCAACAATGTAAACAAATCTGACTAGGTTAGGTTTTTTTTTTTTTGTTTTTGTTTTTACATCAAACCAGTCTGAACAACTTGGTTCAAATGATAATGACTTAAAAACCTTCTCCAGTGAAAATCTGTTTTTCCCTGTGGTGTTGGTTAAATGCTAGAATAACACATGGACAATAAGTACTTGACACCATGGCTGAGCATTTTTTTTATTTAAAACTGAAGTGTTCCTAAGACTCAAACAGGCAGATTCAGACAATCAGGGTTTCAGATGTCATTAACATAAGGAACTAGTCCCACCATGGGTGAAAATAAAGTAATGGCAGGGACTATTGAATATTCATAGATTTGGGAATTATAAATAAAGCATAGAGTCACATATAATACATCTAGGGTTACATACAATCCCCTTAATGTTGGAAATAACATTTAAATATGTAGTTCTGTCGTACAGAGGTGAGTCTTAGACGTTTAATCCATGACCGCAGGGGGGCTTTAAAAGTCGGTTGAACCTCCCTGTAATTCTTGGTCTTGTGACAGTAAATGTAACTTTTCTATAACAGCTAAACTTACTTTGCAGCCACTCCAGCAGAAATGAATATAGCTACCTTTTCGCCACCTTTGATTCTAAATATTACATGTACAGGGTGAAGACCTGAACTCAGTAGCTATCTCTTTACTGTTCCCTCAGCTGAACCAACAGCGCTGTAAGCTCTCGCGCCATTTGTAAAATACTGAGGTGTAGAGTGATTAAAGTAAACTAAGTTCCTGAAGCGTTAACGTGAATCTTACGGGACCCTTTCTGTGGGCTAAGTATTTTTAGTGAGTAAGCCGTTACCTTTCCTTTCACTCGGTGTGTTCTCTCCGTGGTCTGGCGGTTAACTCGAGTGGAGACATTTTCTCCGCGTCGCTGCCCAGTTGCCATCACAGCGCTGTTTCCATGGCACCGCCTCACTCCCACAAACTCGGAGTTTATTATGCTACACATTAGCACATACACGTTATACGCATACAGGAAAACACTAAAACACATTATTTATACATATGTAGTGTTTATACCCTCACAGTTTTTGAAGCCCAGGTCACTTCTGCCTTCTAAAACCTAATGTAGCTATTCAGTGAATCATTATTATGAGAAAGTATTTGCAGACTCCATGGACGAGACAGTGGTCTATTGTTCAAAGACTTTTTTTTTGCTACAATCAAGCAGCTTAAGATTAAGATTTTAACCTTAAACATCCTAAAACAGCCGTGTCTACACTAGAAAACACATCACATCTTTGAAACTGCAGTTTCAAACCCAGCCTAGGTTTCTTACATCATAAAAAGCCATTTGAGCTGTATGAAATTATACACATGAATGTATAAATAAAGATAAAACTGTGGAGTTATGTCTTCTTTTTTAAAGAACAAAGATGGGGTTTAGGGATTTGGCTGGTGAAAAGAGACGGACTTTAAAACATTCCATAACCACGGTATGGTTTGGTTGTATTGCTATTTAATTTTTTTCCTTGGTCAGCAATGTATTGCAATGCCCATATATCTCTACATTCACAACATTTACATACAGAACAACAACTGTAAATAGTACATCAAGACTTGCAATTAAAAAAAAAATCTGCAAAGGTAGTGTACATATGTTACGTCTTCCAACCTTACACAGCATAAATATAATAAGACATATCTTACATTGTGCAATAGGTAATATGGATTATCAGGAATATACTACATTTTAGATATATTTAACACCACAGTATATTAAATAATTACATTTAATATGTCCCTTTCAACTTAAAATAAATACATGCCACAACCTCAATATTTTTAACATTCAGCATTGGTCACCAGTGTAAGTAAAAATTTAAAACAAGCCTGAATGACACGCAGGCCTGCAATATGCAGTTAAACAGTACATTCCACAGATTATTTAATTCTGAATATTGTTGTCACTGTAGCAACATCAAATTAAGGGGATTTGATGTGAAATGGTTAGAACACACAACATTTGACATGGGAACCAGATGTTGTGGTTTGATTTATTATCCAAAAATGAACATTAAATCTAGATGTGTCTTTCTTTGATTATGAAAGAATAGTTGTAAATGTAATGCTAAAAATACATGTATTGTTTGGGTAGGTTCCTTCTCTGGTTGCATTTGAAACTACATTTTAGGCCAAAACATGTTCTCAAACCTATCAAAACATTATGCTTTTGGCATGGGGCAAAATATATTAAAAATATCTGTGAGGTAGCTTAAACACTTTGGTTTCTGTCACAAATGGGAACAATTCTGACTCTGTATATTTGTTCAGAAAAAATCATTTTACAACAAACCACTCTGAATGACTTTGTTTACATCTTTGAATATTCAGAAAATTTAGTTGACTTTCACTTTAAGCAACTATGGATCACATCACAGAACTCTATTCTTCAGTTTGACGTCACCTGATTACAGCTGAATGGCTGATGGTAATGGTCCCTTGATCCACAAACACAAGACAGGATTGTAATTCCCTGGATGCTTTACAGCCTACTAGTCTTACAGTTGAATGCAAAGGTTATGGGTTTTGACACCCCTTGTAAAATGTTTGTTTGTTTGTTTGTTCACTGCACATTTAATTGCACAATTATTGTCTATTTGTTTCATACTGAGGGAAAATAAAGTAAAATATGTGGCTTGTGCAAAATGTACGACAGTTTTATTTTGTGTCATTGTTCAAAGTGTGCTCTCTGTAGTTACTTATTTTCACCTACAAAATCATTAATTCATTCATTCATTATCTGTAAGCACTTATCCAGTTCAGGGTCGCGGTGGGTCCAGAGCCTAACTGGAATCATTGGGTGCAAGGGGGGAATACACCCTGGAGGGGGCGCCAGTCCTTCACAGGGCAACACACACACACATTCACACCTACAGACACTTTTGAGTCGCCAATCCACCTACAAAATCAACCAAATAAAATTTGCACACAACTATATGTAATACAGACATTTTGAAAGTGTCTGTACCACTGATTTTTTCATTATATCTGACATAATTCTTGGTGTTATAGAACTGCAGCCAAGAATAATGTCAGATATAGAGATGATGGTAGTGGTCCTAAAATATTCAGCAATACCATTGATGCTCATTCCCCATCTAGGGTAACTCCAGAAGGTTGTTTTTTGCATACAGATCCTCTGTGACCTGATAGACTTCAGATATGAGTGGCAGAGCTTCTCCCAGCAG
The DNA here is from genome assembly GCF_029633855.1 of Hoplias malabaricus. Classification (NCBI taxonomy): domain Eukaryota; kingdom Metazoa; phylum Chordata; class Actinopteri; order Characiformes; family Erythrinidae; genus Hoplias; species Hoplias malabaricus. The sequence goes on from NC_089804.1 coordinate 14,414,037, forward strand.
GTTGATCACCTCCTGGTGACTTCCTGCATTCATGACTTCAAAGAAAGAATCTCGTCCAGGAAGAGCGCAGAAGGCCACCCCGGCAGCTTTGCGGATGATCCAGGCGTGGTGCTGGGCCAGGGACACATTGTAGGCCTCTGAGCACATGACAGAAGTTTTGCTCTCCTCTGTGCTGGTGCGGAGAGACTCCAGAAAAAGCTCCAGCCAGCGGAGAGCACGGTGTAGCCGCAGGAGGGTCCTGCAACCAGAGTCTGGGTGGTTGGCCCTTTTAGTAAGGTCCACCAGACTGTTATCCAGCTCGTACTTCACCATAGACTGCACAGTGAGATAGTGGGAGCCATTCTCACTTGCCAGTAGGTTTTCCAATATCTGAATTTTGCTGACAGCATCCTTGGAGATGAAGGAGAACACAGTTCCCAGGCTGTTCATGAAGCTGTTTAAGGAAGGAAGATCTCAGAGTAAGATAATAGTGAAAACAAAATTTGAAAAACATATCAGATATGATGTATCCCCCCCATGGACACCCCTGTATTGTGTCGACTTTTGGTTCAATCACCCAAATGATATCTGTGTTGAAAAATTTGCATTTTTAAAGGGGTAGATAGTGAGACATGATGGCATCTGCCACTACAAAACATGATCCACAATAGTCAATAATCCAAGAGAAGTGTTTTAGTTCACTGTAATGTAAATGCAGTGTAAGGTCTGAAAACTAAATCATTCATTGCAGCCATAACCTTCTCTGATGTTGAAAAAAGATCATTAAATCATAGCCATAACTTAATTAGATCTCAGTAAGTATTAAGTCGTGGCCGTGAATTTACAAATGTAGACTGCCAATTACCACAGGTAAATAAGCTGTGGCCATACATTAATAGTTTGAGGAAGTGACGTCACCAGAGGAGATCTATAGGTGGACCATACAAAATGGTCACTGACAATAATAAACTGCACAGTCAGTGTATGGCTTCAAACGTCATATTTTACATGTACTATAGCTTGATATTCGCTTACGTAGCATATTCCATGACTTATAAACTCTGGAAAACCAAATAACATTAACTAGCACATACCTCACAAGCTCTCTCCAACCTGCTATATAGTACTTAATGTAGACTTCCTTGTTTTCACTGAGACAGGACTTAAACGTGTCTAACACATTCTGAAAACTAAACGAATCCGCCATATCTTATTATTTAAGCTTAATTATAATAGCTAATAAATGTGTGGCACACACAACGCGTTTGAACACGAACAAGAAACCAATATTTTACTCTTTAAAGCTCAGTAAAAACAAACAAACAAACTAACACAGAGGAATAAATCCAATCAGCAACACGACTACTGTACAAAACCGGTGTCACCTCGCCGGCTGTGTCCCATTAAACCATTAAGGTTCTAAACAGTACGCTCTGTTAGTAAGCAGAACTCTGCCGAAGCGCTCTAAAGGGCGCACTAAAGGGCGCACATTGGAACAGAGCCACTAGGTCAGTATCGTTAGATCTTCCGGCTGTGAGATTTAGGATCAATCTCAAATAGCTTCCTAATCCCTACATCGTGCACTGCGCAGGTCGTGTAATTGTAGCTTCCACAATGAAACAGTACACTGGTTTTTAGACAGGTAAATCGTGAAGCTTTCATCAGAATATAAATAGGTCGGTTAAACATATAGTACACAGCTTCTTTGTAGAGGCCGTTGTTTTAATGACACGAATAGTGCACTTCATCGGGAGAAGATAAGGGGGCCATTTAGAACCTAACCAGAGCTTGTACTCAGCTCTGGACCCGCACAGCCAATGAGGAGCCGTCGGGTCACGTGTTTGATTTCGAGGCCAGCGATTGGATGGCTGTCTAGGTTGTAGATGTCCGCTGGATTTTCATGGAGACTTTTATATTGTAGTGAAGTAACTGCGATGATGATTAAATAAATATTTTAAACCGTCCTGCCTAAAGTGGAATAAAACAAGCTACTACAAAAACAGGCTTTTATTTAATGCGATAAGAGAAGACTGTGATAATGTAGCAAGCATTTTGCTATCAGTAAGGGAAGGTTTATTATCCAGGCTAGCCACGTTAGCCGGCTATTAAAGTCACATCATTTCCAAAACAAAATACTGAATTTCAGAACCATAAGCCGATTATAATCTTTCAACATGCCGGACATTAAAATAACACCGCTGGGTAAGGATCCATCTTTCTGTTGTTATACAATATATTGACATTGCTTCATTCGTGGTTTATTGATATGCATTTAACAAGAGTTTACAGGCTCCATCTGCAGTTATCTTATTTTTTGGAGTCCTAACTTGTACTTTAAAATGTGTTCCTCTTATAGGCGCTGGGCAGGACGTGGGACGCAGCTGTATACTGGTGTCTATTGGAGGCAAAAACATCATGCTGGACTGTGGAATGCATATGGGATACAACGATGATGTGAGTCACTGTTGAACATCACTTTGAACCTTTCTCTTGCATGATTTCAAGATATACTTATCAAAAAGAGCCTTGAACTGTGTTACTGTTGCTGTGTCATGTGATTTGAAGAGTAGGTATCTTATAAATACTGTTTGTTTGTTTACAGCTAGAGTTTTGGCATCAATATAATTTCTGCATTCTGAGTATTCAGGGTTTTGATAGAATCATAATTTAATTTCTCATGAAAATCATTTATTTTGGGCAAAACAAGGGAAGACAAAGTAGCATATTCATTTTATTCTTATTTTTCCTGGTCAGAGACGTTTTCCAGACTTCTCCTACATCACACAGAATGGACGTCTCACAGATTTCTTGGACTGCGTCATCATAAGGTTTGATTTATGACTATTTTCAGCTAGCAGGGCTTAAATCTGATCTTAGAACAGTGTTTAAATTCAGAACAGAATGATCTCTTAGTGACTGGAGGCTTATAAATACTCCCTCACTGATCCCTCCCAGCCATTTCCATCTGGACCACTGTGGAGCTCTTCCCTACATGAGTGAAATGGTGGGCTACGATGGACCCATCTACATGACCCATCCCACGAAGGCCATCTGTCCCATCCTGCTGGAGGACTTCCGCAAGATCACAGTGGATAAAAAGGGAGAGACAAACTTCTTCACCTCGCAAATGATCAAAGACTGCATGAAGAAAGTGGTGCCCCTGAACCTCCACCAAACTGTTCAGGTGGGTAAAAAAGCAGAAGTCATACTTACACAGTATTCCCCTGTCACAGAGCTCAGCAGGCTTGCAGGAGATCACTAACAACATCTCATTATAATTGTAAATCTAATTATAAGTGTACACACAGTCTACCATTAACCGTTAGCCAGTTTAGCCTTGTAGCTCCTGTGTACAACAAATAAGGTCACACATCTCAGCTTATCAACTGTATTTTCGTTAATAGGAAAATTAAATTTAATGTCAAAGCAATTGACACTTAATTATCAATGTTATAGAAATGAAAAAAAGTGTTATTTCTGCACGAAGGTGGACGACGAGCTGGAAATCAAAGCGTATTATGCCGGTCATGTGCTGGGGGCAGCTATGGTGCTAATTAAAGTTGGCTCAGAATCTGTTGTCTATACTGTGAGTATTACAGCAATTGTTACACACTCATTTGTACAACCTAGTCAATGTGTTTTCTTCATTGTAGGGAATAGAAACAGTGTTGTCAGTGTTGCAATACTCTATGTTGCTACTGTGTGTGGATTCTTCAATTATTCCATAATACATGGCCTCTATCATAATTTTCATATCTGTATGATTCAAAGACCCTAAATTATTTATTTTATAAGTTATTGTTTAATAAAAAATGTCTTTACACAGGGTGATTACAACATGACACCGGACAGACATTTAGGGTGAGCATTTCTGTTAAATATCAAGTTATTTTTAATGGTAGAGGTGAATTGTTAATGTTCAATGTGATCTCTTCTGTCATTTTCTTCAGTGCTGCATGGATTGATAAATGTCGTCCCGATGTTCTTATCTCCGAGTCCACCTACGCCACCACGATCCGTGACTCTAAACGCTGCAGAGAGAGAGATTTCTTAAAAAAAGTCCATGAAACCATTGAGAGAGGAGGGAAGGTGAAAATGGAGACGTCACATTTATGGCTGGATGTTGAATATCTGTTTATAGTACAGACTGAATTGCTGAATAGTATCAAACAGTTCCTTGTCATTCACGTTAATAGTCACTCGTAAATGTGCCCACAGGTCCTCATCCCAGTTTTTGCCCTGGGGAGAGCTCAGGAGCTCTGCATCCTTTTGGAAACATTCTGGTATGTTCTAAAATAGCATTGTTTTTAATGTAATTGTGCATCTGGAACGAAAGTCAGCTTTTATATGTCTGTTAATTTCAACAAAGTCAAACTAGAACTAGAAAACTTTGCAAAACTAAGGACTGTCTTATAGGAATATCTTGTATCTCTTTGATTTTACAGGCTTCCTATTGACTAAAGGAAGTTTGGCTTTAGAGACTTTAGTTATGGCTCAGGTGGTGATGGTATTAAATTGAAGGACATATTATTTCAGCTCTGAACACAAAAACGACAACAAAAAAGAGTCCATTATAGGATTTCACTTTGTCATTTAAACGTTTGTCCTACGGTATGATTATGTATACACACACACAACGTATTTGTTGCTTTTAACAGGGAGAGGATGAATTTGAAAGCCCCCATATACTTCTCCACTGGCCTGACAGAGAAAGCCAACCACTACTACAAGCTCTTCATCACCTGGACCAATCAGAAGATTCGCAAGACTTTCGTCCAAAGGAACATGTTTGAGTTCAAGCACATTAAGGCCTTTGATCGCTCCTACGCAGACAACCCCGGACCAATGGTGAATATTTATCAGGAGCATCGGTTGAGTGTGTTACAGCTTTGTTTGTGTTTGGTAATAATGCAGTTTAATATCTGGAGTGATTTGAATTTCTCTTGTTTTTTTTTAGTGTAAGCCACCCCTTTTCACTTGTTGTTGAGTCAAATGATATATTGTAATGGCTCATTTTTATGACCTGTGGTTTTGATCAGTTTGAAGGTAACCAACAGTAATTAACATTTGTTTTTATGTTTTCAGTGTGATTAAATTCAAAATCTCTAGACAATAGGCCATACATTTAGACAGGGAAATGATCTATCCTTGATTAAATATGTCTTAGCAATTCAATTTAAATGGGTGAATTTGAGCACATAATGATGCCATAGTTAAAATAACAAGAACACTTTAAGCATTCAAATAATATTTAGAAGTCACAAAACAAAATTAGAACAAAGGAAACAAGAACAGCAAGTACATTTCGGTAGATCCATTTTCAATTAATAATCTGCCATCTTACTTACATTTAAAATCTGAAAAACAGTTCTAAATTATATTGGTTAATATTAATATTTATCTGATTTTGAGCCCGTTGATTTTTGTTGTGGGCGGTACGGTGGCGCAGCAGGTAGGTGTCGCAGTCACACAGCTCCAGGGACCTGGAGGTTGTGGGTTCGAGTCCCGCTCCGGGTGACTGTCTGTGAGGAGTGTGGTGTGTTCTCCCTGTGTCCACGTGGGTTTCCTCCGGGTGACTGTCTGTGAAGAGTGTTGTGTGTTCTTCCTGTGTCTGCATGGGTTTCCTCCGGGTGCTCCGGTTTCCTCCCACAGTCCAAAAACACACGTTGGTAGGTGGATTGGCGACTCAAAAGTGTCCATAGGTTTGAGTGTGTGTGTGTTGCCCTGTGAAGGACTGGCGCCCCCTCCAGGGCGTATCCCTGCCTTGCGCCCAATGATTCCAGGTAGGCTCTGGACCCACCATGAATGAATGAATGAATGAATGAATGATTTTTGTTGTTAACAGCCACAAAATGTTTATATCACTCCGGGCCTAATTCGTTGGTATCCTGTTGTGCTAATAATATAAGCATAATTGTAAATGCTGTACAGTATATTCATCATGTGTTTGTGCTTTAGGTGGTGTTTGCCACTCCAGGCATGTTACATGCAGGCCAGTCTCTACAGATTTTCAAGAAATGGGCTGGCAATGAAAAGAACATGGTAAAATATATTTAGTCAAGTCTAAGTAAGCTTTCATAACATTACAGCTTTACAACATTACATTATATAAGTATATAATCTGCAATATAGCAATATTTTGTATCAATTTGGCTTATTGTGCACTGTATTGTTTTTTTCTTTGTGTTCTTTATATTAATAAAAATAAGCCTGCATTTTCCTTATATTCTTTCTGTGTTTATAGAATGGGTTTTACTTTGTTATACCTTTTAGAAGCCATCTACCTGAATTATGCAAATGCATCTTTAAAATGTAATCTGTTTTTCCTTCAGGTCATCATGCCTGGGTACTGTGTACAAGGTACAGTTGGCCACAAGATTCTGAACGGTCAGAAGAAGCTGGAGATGGAGGGAAGAGCCACGGTAAAGATGACTGTTGTCACTAGAGGGCTCTGCCTACATTGACATGTATTTTGCATTTTGTTGGTCAGCGTCAGTTGGGCATTTTTACTCACTTCTGTACTTTCGACTGTCTTTTGGGGAATTCCCAGCTAAAACAGTGGGTTTTACGAGACCTCAATTTAAATACTGTCTGATATTAATACCCCTGTAAAGCCAACAATGCACCAAAAATTACTGATATAGGCAACAACATATCATCAAATTTTAGAAAAAGCCTTTAAAGATTTGAACCACTTTGAAAGTCAATGAAAGTCAAACTCTGACAAACAGAAATAGTCAGATGAACGGATTAATTTAAAAACAAAATACCATAATATTTATAAATGAAGAAGCATTAAAGGTAACATCAGTGATTCTGGGGAGCTGTTTATGTTCAGAAGCACAGCGTCTTTTAAGGTGAAACCACATGTTTAAAGGGAAAAAATGACTGTTATTTGTACGTGGCTGACATTTAACTTAGGTTTTGTTCAGTTTGCATTTCCACAGAAACACATTTGTACCTCAAGTTGTTTAGTTTTGTATCACTTTGAATCTGTGTTTACTTTGATGCAGTTAGTGCTCTCCCTAATTTGGTGTCAGTTCCACTTTCCTAATTATCTGTGATTGTGTTTGCGTAATATTCACGTATATTGCACTGCAAAATGTCCTCTGCCTATTGATGTAACTTTTGGCCGTGCACGTGTCTGTGTGTCAATTTCAGCTGGAAGTTAAACTGCAGGTGGAGTACATGTCCTTCAGTGCTCATGCAGATGCAAAGGGCATCATGCAGCTGATCCGCATGGCGGAACCTCACCACATGCTACTGGTGCACGGAGAGGCCAAGAAGATGGAGTTCCTCAAAGACAAGATTGAGCAGGAGTTCAGTGAGTGTTCACTAGAGCTGAATAACCTTAAAAAAGTTAGCTGGCAGAGCGGCACGGTGGCGCAGCAGGTAGTGTCGCAGTCACACAGCTCCAGGGACCTGGAGGTTGTGGGTTCGATTCCTGCTCCGGCTGACTGTCTGTGAGGTGTGTGGTGTGTTCTCCCTTTGTCTGCGTGGGTTTCCTCCAGGTGACTGTCTGTGAGCTGTGTGGTGTGTTCTCCCTGTGTCTGTGTGGGTTTCCTCCGGGTGACTGTCTGTGAGGTGTGTGGTGTGTTCTCCCTGTGTCTGCGTGGCTTTCCTCCGGGTGACTGTCTGTGAGGTGTGTTCTCCCTGTGTCTGCGTGGCTTTCCTCCGGGTGCTCCGGTTTCCTCCCACAGTCCAAAAATACACATTGGTAGGTGGATTGTGAGTGTGTGTGTTGCTCTGTGAAGGACTGGCGCCCCTTCCAGGGTGTATTCCTGCCTTGCGCCCAATGATTCCAGGTAGGCTTCTGAATGAAGGTACTTTTAATCATTTGCTGGATCTCTTTCCCATTTGTCCTTTAGCTATGGTTTTGCTTTGCAAGTTAAGGCCAGGCCTTTTAGAAAATCATGCCCAACAAGTTCCTAATGTCTGCATCCTCATTCTTGCAGATATCAGCTGCTTCATGCCGGCTAATGGAGAAACAGCTACAGTGACGACCAACCCGTGTGTACCAGTGGACATCTCACTCAACCTGCTGAAGAGAGAGATGGCCCTTGGAGGTGTGTACTAATCACACCACATGTACTAATCACAACATGAGTTGACAATGCTGTGTACAGAGAATACACATACTAACAATGAGACACAACACAGACTGATGAGTTTGAGACCTTGTCAGTGTCTACAACATTTGATAAACCTTTTTAATTCATGGAAACATTTATTATCTGCTTATTAATAAGACCATCATCTTAGAAGAGACCACTCCAGGAACAGAATGGTTCCAGAATAGAACAGAATCAAGTCTGGTTTGTAGTAACGCTTTTCTCTAAAGGGACGACAACAAAATGTCTGTCACAGAACCACTTTAGTGGTCAAGTGTTGAAGCCTGTACTGTTCTTTTGGTGTTCACCTCGCCTCCTTACGCCCACTTAAGGAGAATGTGATGAAAAAATAAATGACTCATCTGACCATATCACTTTTTTCCACATTTCTACAGATCATAGCCTGTGGTTTTTACCCCAGTGAATTCTCAAATGTGTGCTTGTGGCTTCTCGCACTGCACAACTTTCTCTAATACCCCCCCCCCCCTCTGTAGCTGTGGCTGAACTAGCACAGTGTGATCATATCCTTCTCTGGCATGCTCAGTCACATGAGGAACAGTTTCTCTTCTGGTTATTTGATTGTTTGTTGATAACCACAATTTACAAGTCTGTTTTAACTACATCTGACCCATAGATTGAAAGGCAGATAAGACACTGTTCCTCATGAGACATATTCAGTTGAGCAGACTTTTGATTGCTTTCAAACCTACACTCTTAAAGCGTATGGCTTACGCTACGGGGTTCTTAATTAAAGAAAATGGTTCTATATAGAATCCTGATCCTGACTTTTGCTTGATTAAAGTGTTTGCTTTGTAAATGGGTTCTTCAGACTGAATGGAGAATGTGCTGTAGATGGTTCTATATAGTACCTTTCAGAAAAGGCTTCTATATGGCACCAAACCTGTTCTTCTTCTGTTGTTATGGTGTCTTATTCTCCATCAATCTGAAGCACACCTTCACAATGCAAACAACCCCTTAAACATGCAAAAGGTTCTTCAAGTGTTCAGGGTTCTATTTAGAACCATTTTCTTTACTAAAAGACCTTTGTAGTGCAATAATTTTCAGGTGTGTAGAGATAAACAAATGCAAGGGTTTGAGCTTATTAACTATTCGGCACGTTCTTTGGAAGGGTACCAGTTGTTATGAAGTGCCTGTATGTAAAGTCATGCTTTATACTTCTGTCAGGTCCTTTACCTGATCCTAAGAAGCCTCGGACCATGCACGGAACCTTGATTATGAAAGACAATGTAAGTCAAATGTACTTTACATTTCAACATACTTATATAATGGCTAATTATAATTTGCCTTGGGTTGTTGGTATTAATATGAACCTGGTTCCTCTTCCTTTATAGAGTCTAAGGCTGGTTTCTCCAGAGCAAGCCCTAAAGGAGCTGGGTCTCTCTGAACATCAGCTGAGGTTTACTTGTCGCGTTCATTTGCAGGACCCACACAGTGACACAGACACACTCACTCGCATCTACAGCCACCTTAAAAGGTCTGTATATTCAGACAGCTCAGCAGACCTCACGCAGTAAACACAGTGTTCAGAATACAGTATTTATCTATCGAACACAAGGATTACAGTTAGCAGGGGTTGAGGGTTCAGGGTGTGTACTCGCTGTCTGTGAGCAGTTTTACCTGAAAACCTATAGGAATCTGTGAAATACGTTTGTACATTTATTTTATTTTTTTGCTTTAACTCTTTTTTAACATGTTTATTTACCCTCAAATTTAATTACAGCTGTCATATGTTTCCATAAAGCTATTTGCAGTTTGCAGTACCATTATTTGCCTGCTCACATGAGGTCACAAAGCATGACACAGCCAGGAAATTCAAGCAGGATTTTTCATTTAAGCAGCCTCTGTTTCTCAGCTACTAACATGCTTTCAGCTGTTAAGTGTCTGTTAGAAGTCTGGTGTGTTCTTCCTGTGTCTGTGGGTTTCCTCTGGTTGTTTCGTTGGTAGGTGCATTGGCTACTCAAAAGTGTCCATAGGTGTGAGTATTTGAGTATTTTGTGTGAGTGTGTGTTGCCCTGCGAAGGACTGGCACCCCCTTCAGGGTGTGTTCCTGTCTTACACTCAGAGATTCCAGGTAGGCTTCGGACCAACCGCGACCCTGAACTGGATAAGCAGCTAAAGACAATGAATGAATAAATTCCAAAAGTAGGCTAAGCTCTTGTAAACAAAGCTTAATTGAACGGTTTGATAATGGATGTGTTGTTTAAGTCATTTGGTGCAGTTTTTAACGTATCATCTCGTACAAAACATCTCCTATACAGAAAAAAAATATGTTCTATGTTACTTTTGAGTAGCCACCTATCAACGTGTGTTTTTAGACCTTGAGAGGAAACCGGAGCACCTGGAGGAAACACACCAAACTCCTCACAGTCAGTCACACGGAGTGGGGCTCAAACCCACAACCCCAGGACCCTGGAGCTGTGTGACAGAGACAGTGTGTCACCCCCACCTTAAACAGTGCTGTACATACTCACATAGTCTTTAGTCCTTGCTGTAGTAGAAGAACACAACATAATATTTTTCTCAAGTAAGCAGGCTGTGTGCTGCATTCACACTGCTTTAAATGTAAGAAAAGTTTGAAGTATTCCAAAGTTTTCAGAATACAAGGGTTGGACAATTAAAGGGAAACCACACTTAGACCACAATAATTTATTAGTATGGTGTTGGGCCTCCTTTTGCGGTCAATACAGCGTCAGTTCGTCTTGGGAATGACATATACAAGTCCTGCACAGTGGTCAGAGGGATTTTAAGCCATTCTTCTTGCAGGATAGTGGCCAGGTCTCTACGTGATGCTGGTGGAGGAAAACGTTTCCTGACTCGTTCCTCCAAAACACCCCAAAGTGGCTCAATAATATTTAGATCTGGTGACTGTGCAGGCCATGGGAGATGTTCAACTTCACTTTCATATTCATCAAACCAATCTTTCACCAGTCTTGCTGTGTGTATTGGTGCATTGTCGTCCTGATACACGGTACCGCCTTCAGGACACAATGTTTAAACCATTGGATGCACATGGTCCTCCAGAATGGTTTGGTAGTCCTTGGCAGTGACGCGCCCATCTAGCATAAGTATTGGGCCAAGGGAATGTCATGATATGGCAGCCCAAACCATCACTGATCCACCCCCATGCTTCACTCTGGGCATGCAACAGTCTGGTGGTACACTTCTTTGGGGCTTCTCCACACCGTAACTCTCCCGGATGTGGGGAAAACAGTAAAGGTGGACTCATCAGAGAACAATACATGTTTCACATTGTCCACAGCCAAGGATTTACGCTCCTTGCACCATTGAAACCGACGTTTGCCATTGGCGTGAGTGGCCAAAGGTTTGGCTGTAGCAGTCCAGTCGTGTATATTGCCCCTGTGTAGCTCCCGATGGACAGTTCTGGTGGAAACAGGAGAGTTGAGATGCACATTTAATTCTGCCATGATTTGGGCAGCCATGGTTTTATGTTTAGCACCCAAACATCCCTTTCAGACAGCTTCCTCTTGCGTCCACAGTTAATCCTGTTGGATGTGTTTCGTCCTTCTTGGTGGTATGCTGACATTACCCTGGACACCGTGGCTCTTGATACATCACAAAGACTTGCTGTCTCGGTCACAGATGCACCAGCAAGACGTGCACAAACAATCTCCCCTCTTTTAAACTCTGGTGTGTCACCCATAATGTTGTGCGCATTGCAGTATTTTGAGCAAAACTGTGCTCTTACCCTCTGCTAATTAACCCTTCACACTCTGCTCTTACTGGTGCAATGTGCAAGTAATGAAGATTGACCACCAGGCTGCTCCAATTTAGCCATGAAACCTAGGGCTAACTAAAACGACAGGAGTTTCAGTTTCATTGTCTAACCCCTGTATGTTACTCATACTGAGTAATGTAACGGAATACATTATAAAATACATTTTAGGGCATGTATTTTGTATTCTCTAATGGAATACACTTTTAAGTAATCCTCCCAACACTGTAATATACTTATACGTAGATATACAAATAGGAATAAAATGTATGATCATACCAGTTCCTTCAGCAAGACAGTTAAACATCAGTATGATACCGTACAATCACGATATAAATAATATATAATTACACTCTGACTTACATTCTCATATTATGTACTGGAGCATTCAGCGTGTGTTTAGTGTGTGATGTTATTATTTGCACTTCTTTTGTTTTTAAAGTATATAGTTGTGTAAGTGCAGTCTTTCTTATTTCATACATTTTTACATTTTAAAGTGTGAATATTATACATGTGTAATATGCGTGTAATTTCATGGATATCATATTCTTTAATATAAATCAGCAGCCAAAGGAAACTGCTGTTTGTTTTGTTTATTTTTAGTAAATAATTGTATATGATGCAATTAACACTTAAACACTAAGCAAGTGTACAGTTTACGAATATATTTTTTCTACAATGTAATTGTTTGTTTGGAAGAGTCCATTTCCTATTAGCTACATTAGCAATACGCAAACAAGTAAAGGGGGGTGCTTTCGTATTATTTGAAATTAAACTAAACTTTTCTCTGTACCCCTCACTCTCTCAATCAGTATGTTACCAAAATAATATACATATATATTTAGTACAGCAGGGGAAAAGGGCAAATGTGACCCTCCCCATACACTGTTTTTAAAATGATATGCTTGTGTATGTACCTTTGCGTTTAGCAGCCCACACGTGGGCTTTTGTTTCCATTTGTAAATGAAAGCATGGTGGTTTGCCAAAGTCAGAAATGACTCATTTCCTCCCCATGTCATGTTAAGTCTTGATTTCTGTAAATGTCAGTACATAACGCCAAAAGTACAGTGTGATTTGTTTTGTTTTTCTATTGTCACAATATCATTCATAGCCTTTTTTCCCCCCTCTCCTAGCATGCTCAAAGGCTACACTGTCCAGCACCTTCCCGATGGCACTGTAATTGTAGATTCCATTGTCCTCAAAGTGTCCTCGTCTGCTGAGGACCCCAATCTCAAAGTCATTCTGCTCTCCTGGAGCTATCAGGTAAACACAGAGTACATGATCAGATTGGGGCCGTGTCCCTGTGGTCAGGACTGTAAGCTAACATATTAACGTATTGGTAAATGATTAGTGTTGCATCTTTGCCACAGTGAAATCCACACAGCAACCAAACATATGAGTCGGCAGGAAAATAGGGCATTACAGTATTTCCAGTGCTGTGCAAAAGCCAGACACAAACATTCATTCATTAAATATCCTGTCAGTTATGTTCTGACGAGTGCAAATTTGTGAGAAGCTAAAAGAGCAGCAAACTAAATTTCCCTGCTTATTTATTCTTATTTATTTTTAAAGAATAATGAGTTGTTTGTAATATTACATACATGTTGTCCAGCATTTTATGATTTACTTTTAAATCCAATCAATGTTATAAAATAGCCATTGCACAGCCAACAACATGAAATCTGTCTGTATTTAAAGCATTTCTGTCTTGATGATTTGAGTACTCTTGAGTACAAGTGTAAACTTGTTTTTAAACTTGAGTGGTTCTCATTTCAGTATGAACACTTACATTTGGGGGGGAAAGTCACACAGGAAAAGGTGGGGTCAGCTCAGGGGGAGTGTTAGTCAATGTGTGATGGAGTGATTTGGAGGTGGTCACACTTCTCCCACGTTTTCATGACAGTTTTTCTAATGTCACGGCTTTGTATTTATTTTGGACTCTCTTCAAAATACTCAGTCTTGCCTCTACATGGTTTTATGCAAACTGAGTAAAAATTGGATTGAGACGTGACTCATTCTTGTTCCAATTTAAACTTGGTCTTGTCTTGATCTTAAACCATTTAAAGCCAAAATAATTAGAATTACAGTCTAAATCTACAGCTTTACACTAGGGTGACCAGACATCCTCTTTTACCCGGACATGTCCTCTTTTTTAGACTTAAAAAATGTCCGGGCAGAATTTCACAAACGTCTGGGATTTTGTTTTTCTAGAGCTTACATAGAACTTCGAGAAGCGTTTCGTTCACAAACTAAAACTAGTCCCGCCCTCCCCTACTCCGATTGGTTCGCTTGAGTGAGAAGGGGGTGTGGTGAAGTAGCCTAAAATCTTCTGATTGGACGATCTGACTGTAGAGCTACCGTTCTCTGACCTTCTCTGTAAACATTTAATTGGTCAGTCTGCACGTCAGTAGTCTCCCCCCCAAGGAGAACTGGCCTCCGTCGTTGCTACTCCGAGCTTAGCATTTCAGAAACTGCCCTCTATAAATTTTGGAGGAGGGAAGGACACCAACCAAGTGGTTTTGACCTTAGCTCTTTATATATATCATGTGTTACCTGCTTATTGTACATTTTATATATTTATTTTTAAAAGATCCTCCTGATCCTACACTATCCTTGTATTTTATGTTTCCTCAGACATCAACGTAATCATTATTATTATTGTTATAGGATTTTCTTACATAAAATACATATGTGTTACCTGACCAGTCTTTTTATTGAGCCTTAAAGACTGCAATATGTAGTTGTCCTGATTAGTTGCTGTGTAAAATCAAGAAGCAAAAATGAAGGAGCAGGGCTGAAAGAACTGCTAATGTTGGAATAGGTATACATGTGTAAATATGATAGTTGATGTGACATCACAGAAACTGCTCAACTCTACTCTCCACATATTAATATGTACAGTTTCCATATATAGACTCTGTAGACTGAGGTGTGAATAGTTCAATTGGGTCTAAGTTTAAACATTCTCACATGTCTCTATATGGAAACTATATATATACTCACATGTGGAGAATACAGCTGAGCATTTCCTGTGATGTCACATCAACCATCGTATTATATATACACATGTGAGGATGTTCAAACTTAGACCCAACCAAACTATTCATACCTACACACCTATAGTTTTATATATAATTCTTATCCTAATCATATATATATATTTATACATGAATGTTCTGTTTGTCTTTAGGATGAAGAGCTGGGGAGTTTCTTGTCCAGTCTCCTGAAGAAAGGGCTTCCCCCAGGACTGTGATTCTATTCTGAGGATGAAACTGTTTTGTGACTGATATAATGAGAAGAGTGATGTTATCCAGGAAAGAATTTTCATATTAAACATTTTTATTATTTCATAAATACACATGCTTCAATGAAGACTCCTTTGAACAGAATATACATGTGAAAACACTTCTAGTGAGATATATATATATATAACTCACTACACTGAAGTCATCCAGAATGAAGTCATTTTCTGCTGTTTTTGCAAATAGACTCAATAAATTTTTGTAGAAAATGATACATATAACATTTATTTTGGCCTTTATTATACATTTCTTTATCGTTTATATCATAGAAATATATCATTTATCATAGAAAGTCAAGTAATAGGAACATTTCACTTTAAATTGAATTCATTGTCCACATGATTAGTATTCCTGCCTTGTATGTCCACTTTCTGGCCACTGAGCTTCTCATTTATTATATGTGCTCTTTATAGATTTACAATTGCATTCATCACTGGTCATTTTCTGCACTTTACTACAAAAATCATTATGTGCCCTTGTATTTCTTAAGCTTTATTGCAGATGTCATGCTCCGTTCTGATTACTTAACAGCACCGATGAGCAGCATGATGACTTGGCAGGTAGTGTCTTCTCCCTGTGACTGCGTTGGTTTCTACCTGGTGCCCCAGATTCCTCCCACAGCCCAAAAACACACATTGGTAGATGGATTCACCATGCAAAAGTGTCCATAGGTGTGAGTGTGTGGTGTCCTGTGATAGACTGACAATGAATGAATAACAGCACAGGTGCTTGTGTTAATATCTTGTTGCCCAGAATGAATTCAGAATAGGCTTGTCCTCACGTGTACTTCCCATATTGCTATTTCTGCAGTAGGCAGTTGAGCTGGACCTGTGTTTTAAAAGTTATCAGAAGTGATCTACACGTCCTTGGCACAGCTCTCTGAAGTTCCAATGAAGTCTGTTGCAAAGCAGAAGAGATTCGCTTTGCTGGCCTTTGTTTAGTTACATTTATGGCTGGAAGCTCTCATCCATAGCATCTTACAAAAGTGCTTTGTCGTCTACTCAGAGAATGACATCCCAGTGCAAATAGTTCACAGTTCACCTTGAACTAACATCAGTCTAGATACAGGAATCAATGCTGGTACCTACAAAGAAAGAAATGCAAAGCAAAAATAAATGCACCACCAAATAATTACAGTTGCTGATACAAAGAGCAGAAACACGGTAGTTACCATTGAAGTAAACTCATCCTCACATCTACCAACGATCCTGTAAGTGGTCAGAAATGGTGTAGACACCCCTCCTCTTCCTCAGCTTTAGGCAGCTGAAGCTCCTCCTGAAGGACCACTTGCAGCGGCCTGTGGCAAAGTAGTAGAGCACAGGGTCCAGCAGGCTGTTCACGCTGACCAGCGCCATGGTCACACGTCTGGCTTTGTAGATGATGTCCGCTGCCAGACAGTGTTGGAAAACCTCTGTGCGCCACAGGAGGTGCAGCAAGTGGACCGCATGGTAAGGAAGGAAGCAGACGACAGTGATGGCCAAGATGGCATAGATGATCCTCAGGGCACCACGAGCTGTGGCTGTTTTGATATGAGAGATCCTCCTTGCCACCAGTGGATAGCAGACCAGAATGACCCCTGAGGGCAGAAGTGCACCGAAGAGCAGGCTAAAGACGCTGTAGGGCACCAGGCTGCTCCTCCACTCATCCTGCGTGAAGTTCTCGAAGCAGCTCCTGCGGTCATGACCATCGCTGTGAGTCACTTGATAGCCCAGCGGACAGGTCAGCATGAAAGTCAAAGTTGCCACGCCAGTGACCGTCCACACTCCCGCTGTCATCATTTGGGCCATTCGAGTGTTGCGCAGCTGTAGGTAAGTGTGGGGGTGGATGGTGGCTATGTAGCGGTCAAGACAGATACAGGTCATGAAGGCGATGCTGATGTAGATGTTGGCGTAGAATAATGTTCCTGTCACCCGGCACATTTTTTCTCCAAACACCCAGTCATTGTTGTTAAGGTGGTAGTGGACACGGAACGGCAGAGCACACAGGAAAACCGTGTCAGCCACGGCCAAGCTGATGATGTACATGTTGGAAGGGGACTTTTGTTCCATTTTGAAGATGAAGATGTAGAGTGCCCCCAGGTTGCCCAGCAGTCCAAACGTTATCGCTAGGCTGTAGGTTATGGGGAGGAGGTAGAACTGGAAATCTGCTGTCGACTCATCACACTTAGTGATGTTAGTGGTATTCATCTTTGTGCGTTCAGTTACTCTGCTTTCCTTTGTGACCTCCTGCCAATAGACAATACTTGCAGTCAGAGGTTGAAGAAACACTAGGCAAGATTTGGTATTTTTACGCCTGGTCCCCCTCTTACAGCACTGCCTTGAAATCAAACGGGAGTAAGATTCGCTTCCTACACTTCTCTATAAGTTACATAGTGTTGTTTCTGCAGTGCTGAGCCTGGAGTAGCTAATGCTACCTAGCGTTGCATTAATTTCTCAGTGTGCATTCTAATAAACATAACATCTCAATCAATACTTTTCAATTCAGAAACATTGGGAAAGCTTGGGAAAATGGTTAAATTGGTGAAAACCCCTTCTAAATATATTCTTTTTCAGTACATAATGTATCCGTAGAATCTTAAAGCAACACTAGGTAGTATTTTTATCTACGTGATGCTTCATTGACCTGTAATAGAGAATAGAGCCTCTGAGGTTGCTACTCCGGGCTCAGCACTGCAGAAACGACACTATGTAACTTGTGCAAAATGGAAAGAAACCACCTTCATGATTTCATGACAGTGCTGTACAAGTGAATAACACTCTGCAAATGTATAGAGAGCCCAGGAGCATAATACCTACCCTTACGTAGTGTTGCTTCAGGCACACTG
This sequence comes from Hoplias malabaricus, assembly GCF_029633855.1. Lineage (NCBI taxonomy): Eukaryota > Metazoa > Chordata > Actinopteri > Characiformes > Erythrinidae > Hoplias > Hoplias malabaricus. The sequence continues at coordinate 14,432,007 of NC_089804.1, forward strand.
GGGGAAAAAATGCTGTCCCTTTTCTTAACTCACACTCTTCCTCAGACACTGGCAGGTTTTTCATGCCATTCTTTTAAAACTTCATGAGACCTAGGGCCTATCATTTGAATCATGATATTTTACTTCTCAAGGGGTTACTTCAGTGCACTGCTGCTCCCACGGCTCCCTGAGCAGGATTGGCTCAGTCTCATTGAACTAAGCACGAATAATGTGCCATTAATTTGACTATTGGTTGGCGAGGTTTACTATTTTTGGCTCATTTATCTGTCCACTCTCCACGCTTTAGCAAAATCAGTGTGGTGGTTTGTTGAGCTTCTGTTTAGCCTCTGTTTACAACACACTGTGTGCACATTTGGACTGTTTATTAGAAGCATTGTACTCTAAAACTATGCTCCTAAAAATGTTTTAAACATTCAAAACCGCAGTGTGTTTTATAAAAATATCATGAATATGAACATGATTCAACATCAAATAAACATAAAAACTACTACTGAAAATGTATTCTCAAAAAATTCCCATCCCTACTGGAGGCCAAGAATATTCTTGGACTGAAATGTTCTCCTCCAGACATGGAATTCATGGACAATCTGGATTCTAACAAGTTAATACCCAGGAAAACAGTGGGCAGTGTAACAGAGGATGAAAGCAGCTGCAGAACATTCAGATATATACATTAAAACAAGGAATACTCAAAAGATTACTTACGTAAGTCTTTGGATTGCAGATGTAAATCAGCGCTAATATGAATAGGATGATGCCTCTGAATGAAGAACGGGTAGCAGAAGCCCTTTTCTGACTGTTCGACTGCCTCGTGCCTCCACAGGTGGAAAATGTTTCTCTGCTTTACACTGAACTCTATAAGAAGGCAGGAAATCGTCAGAGAAACAGTAACCCCCACCGCCACAGCTCTGCACAGCACAAGGAAGTGTGTGAAAGTGTGTGTACAGGTGACAGTCTGGGTCATCTAAGCCACAGCTGTGTGCTCCGTTTTAGGCCTAAGGTCAAATAAAATGCAAATGGCATTTGTTAAGAGTGTTTTTGGAGAGCTGAGAATGCGGCCACTGTCTCAGTCTTCCTTCACGAGTGTAATGTGTTACAGTTTGTGGTTTTGTTTTGTTTTGTTTTCTCCCCACAGAGCATTCACAGGATGATGGAGTGAGATTAGATCATTGTAGAAGGTTACTGCAGGTATTTCCGTTTTTCATTCAATGTTCACTCTTTGTTCAAATGTCTAGACTTTTGTGTGTTAAGCATGAAGTTAAACACTGTGGAGCAGCAGCACATGAGCCTACATCACGTGCCCAATGCCAAGAGTCTGCCAGAGGGGTATGAAGCCCCACAGTGTTGGGGAGCGGAGCACTGGTACTGTTTAATATTTAATACCTTTTGGATGAATTATTTAGTGTGTATCCTAGTGTTAAGCAGTTATTGCAGCCAGAGGGGGACAAACTCTCTAACACCACCCTTTATTGAAAAACAAATGCTGGGTGAGGGAGTGTCCAATTTTAGATGATTAGTCTCTGTGTTCCGTGTTTGTAAGAAAAATAAAAAATGTAAATAATTAAAAATACATAAATAAGTAGTTAGTCAGTCAGACCTTCTTCTGGTGTGTTTACAGAAGCAGACACCAGATGGTGCTTTTGGTTCAGGTTCCTTTTCTGTTCCAGTTCTACACGGCTGATGTCGTCTTAGAAAAAGACTCTTATTACCTCACTAACAGACATTTAGTGTCACTTCCTCTCTTAATTGTTTAATAAGTGTCCTTCACACTTCATCTGAACAAATACTATGTGCCTCGAATAGAATGCTACCTCCCAAAAGTTCTTCTGATGACTGAATTTAGCTACTTCATAACAGGAACCCAACATTAACACAGGCCTTCACCTGTGCACAGATACAGTCTCCATAGAAAGCATTGACCAATAGTTTGGAATGCTCTGAAGCAGCTGCATTTGAGTCTATAAAGTCACTATGACCACTGCCAAGCGCTGGGTAGCAGGGTAAAATACCCTCCTCAATTATTGGCTTGTGGAAGTCCATCCATCCATTATCTGTAAACTCTTATCCAGTTCAGGGTCGCGGTGGGTCCAGAGCCTACCTGAAATCATTGGGCACAAGGTGGGAATACACCCTGGAGGGGGCACCAGTCCTTCACAGGGCAACACACACACACCTACGGACACTTTTGAGTCACCAATCCACCTACCAACGTGTGTTTTTGGACTGTGGGAGGAAACCCACGCAGACACAGGAAGAACACACCACACTCCTCACAGACAGTCACCCGGAGGAAACCCACGCAGACACAGGGAGAACACACCACACTCCTCACAGACAGTCACCCGGAGGAAACCCATGCAGACACAGGGAGAACACACCACACTCCTCACAGACAGTCACTCGGAGGAAACCCACACGGACACAGGGAGAACACACCACACTCCTCAGAGACAGTCACCCGGAGGAAACCCATGCAGACACAGGGAGAACACACCACACTCCTCACAGACAGTCACTCGGAGGAAACCCACACGGACACAGGGAGAACACACCACACTCCTCACAGACAGTCACCCGGAGGAAACCCATGCAGACACAGGGAGAACACACCACACTCCTCACAGACAGTCACTCGGAGGAAACCCACACGGACACAGGGAGAACACACCACACTCCTCACAGACAGTCACCCGGAGGAAACCCATGCAGACACAGGAAGAAAACACCAACTCCTCACAGACAGTCACCCGGAGGAAACCCACGCAGATACAGGGAGAACACACCAACTCCTCACAGACCCACAACCTCCCGGTCTCTGAAGCTGTGTGACTGCGACACCACCGTGCCGCCCTGCTCTAAAGTGATTTAACATCATCCAGTACTTATAGAGTGGTGTTTCCAGCCAACAATACGTTACCTCACTATTGTTCATGTGGCCAAACGGCTTGAAATCCTCACAAAGATGTTCCAAAACCTTCTCAGTAAATTGAGCAGCAATTAATCCAGGAAAGAGGACACAAACTCCTTATTACAACCTTTAATTTCTGAAGATTTCGCATAAGCAGGTGTCCACAAACATTTGGCCATAAATTGTATGTCAAATCTACTATTCAATCAAATGTTTTGGGGATTTAAAGGGGTTTAGGTCAGGGCCATATGTTGAACGTTTCATTAGTGAATGCAAACAGACACATGGTAATCCAGGATGGACCGGGATATGGAAATGGATTTGAGTGAATAAAAATAATGTTGTTAACAGAAGCATACCATGAAATGTAATTATCTCAGTTGCCGTTTTCAGTGGAGATCAGAGGGTCAGAGGATAGAAGAGGCATTGTGCATTATGGCCTTTAACTGTGCAGCACGGGCATTGATTCAGTGCACCCCAGTGGCATTCCGCACATCCTGTGTGGACACTTTTGGCATTGGATTTGGAAAATGATTCAGAGTGTCCTTTCCTTAATCCTGATTTCAACCAACAATCTATGACCAACCTTTATTTAATGGCTCTTTATATGGTTGTTTTGGGGGGAGGGAAATCCATTGTTTTTAATATTTAGCAGTGAAATGTTTTTATGTTGTACCTCAACATTTTGAATTTTTATCCAGTGTTTTATCCACTGTGAACCTTATGCAGTTCAGGCTCACAGTGGGCCCGGAGCCTACCCGGAATCACTGGGCGTAAGGCAGGGACACACCCTGGAGGGGGCGCCAGTCCTTCACAGGGCGACACACACACATTCACTCACACCCTCACACCTATGGACACTTTAATGTAGCCAGTGTGTTTTGGGACCTTGGGAGGAAATAGGAGCCCCCATGGGAAGAACACAACAAACTCCTCACAGATAGTCGCTTGAAGTGGGGCTCGAACCCATAACCTCAGGACCCTGGAACAGCAACACTACCTACTGTGGCACCGTGCCACCCGAATTTTGAAAACGTTTTTAATCAATTAAACACTGGGTGCCAACCACTACCTATTTTGGTACTGCCTCCAGTGCAACATCATTGGACAGCTTCACCGACCAGAGGAGTGCACCAACTGCCAAGCAAAGGGGGGATGGATTGGGCTATTGTCTATCTTTGCCAAGTCCACCCATTTCTTGGCTCTCCCTCTGTCCCACGATTAGCGTTAAATTAACACTGTCAATGTAATAATTTAACACTCACAGTGTTAAGGTAACACCAATAGTGGGTACGTGCTGGGAGAGTGAACCTAACCCTAACCCTAACGATTCCTCTGAGACATGTGAGGCCAACCACTGCTTCTTTTCATCACTAAACCAATGAACAGCTCTGCACACTTGGAGACGAGCTATAGCTAACAAATCGGTCGTGTTTATCACCCCAGTGACAAGCGGTAATTAGAGAAAATATACCCCCCATGAAATTCAAAAATGAAATGTGCTGTCTGACTTTTACCCAATTTACTGTACAATGTTCAAATGAAATCAGGGTGATGAAGGTTGCTACCGCTTACGTTTTCCACGTCACTTTGTGAGTACCATGAATTATTAACACAGGACTTTGGCAGCGAGTGCACGTATAGAGGCAGAGACACACATGTGATATGACAAGAAATGCAGATGCATTAATATGAGATGTGCTGAAATGCAGAGGGACACAGCACGCTTTTGTATTGCACTTTGGCCTTGGGGCAAACTTGCTGACCTTGTTCAGGAATTCTGCTGTCTCACCTTCACTGTAACACGAGTCTGTAAATCCTCACGCTTCACAGCAGAAATCACAGAACTGGACCCAAAGCACTATATCCTCATTCGCTTTTTGAAAGTAACAGAAGCGCATTTTCTGTCAAGTGCCTCATGGAGTGTGAATCATTAATGTTATGGGCTGACCTGATGGAATCAGGAGTGACCTATAGGAGCAGATATTGTCTCCCCCCCCCACCACCTGCCAGAGTGTGATGGAGCTCAGGGGGGATTTCTGAGAATGGCTGAGTTCAAGTGGTGCTCCCTGGGATTATGAAGATTCCGGTAGGTGCTGACATTCCTCATTAGTGGGGAGTGAGTCCTGTCAAACGTATGGGTCTTTCAGACCAGTCTATTTCAAATGCAGACCAAACCATTTTTGAGAAGTCAGTGTAGCAGTGTTCCTGCCTTGCACCTAGTGATTCTGGGTAGGCTCCGGACCCACCGAGACCCTGAACTGGATAAGCAGTTACAGACAATGAATGAATGAATGAATGATAAACTGAGGCAATGATTCAGGTATGCCGTCGACACCTTTTAGCTAATGTAACACAATGGGCACTTAGTGCACTCCTCTAAAGAGGTTGCAGCTTGTGCTTGTACCTTCCATGTTTGTTAGCTTCAGGAGATTGGGGAGGCTCTCTAATCAATGGGAACTGGCTGCAAATGAATTGTGTTGTAATTTGGATAAAAGCCAAAAAGTAAATAAAACACATGTCTGATTGATCACGTGGTAAATTTTATGATTCCAGGACCATCACTTATTGTAGTTTAAAAATGGACATAAATAGAGGAAAGCACACTAAAAAAGATAGAAAGTCGTTTTGCTTTTGGATACTGCATATCCACTACCAACCTTTACACAGTCTTACACATTTCTCCACCCTTCCAGAGAAGTATTTTTGTCATACTTTTAAATCTTCAAACTGTGTGTGTGTGTGTGTGTGTTCACTCGGGCGCGTGTTGCAGTAAGGAACTGAGGCAAGCAACTGAATAAGCCTGCAGCCTCTCCTGACCTACTTATTCTTAAAAAAAACCTTCAAAGTGCTCTGAACATGCACCTGAAGAGGCAAACTATATTCCTTTTTATTATCATCTATTTTTAGCTTCCTGTGGATAAAGACCCTTATGAAATCAAGTCCATGAGAGTAGACAGTAAAACACTCTTGGCCTTGTGTTTGTTTATTAACAGTCCTCTTGAATAATTGACTTTAAGCTCATCTGTAGCACATTAACGTATGCAAGCTTGCATTATTCACTTACTGCATGCCTCGGTGTATTTGCAGCACATTGACAAAGACAGTAAAATAAAACATTCCAATCATTTGGAAGTAAAAAATTCCCACTATTAATTAATTTATGTTGTGACCCTAACATTAGATCAATATTGATAATATTTTTCATTCATGTCATTCATTGTCTGTAACCACTTATCTAGTTCAGGGTCGCGATGGATCAGGAGCCTCCCCGGAATCACTGGGTGCAAGGCAGGAACACACCCTGGAGGGGGCGCCAGTTCTTTACAGGGCAACACACACTCAACACATTCACTCACACACTCTATGGACACTGTTGAGTTGCCAATCCACTCCCAGCGGAAACCCACGCAGACACAGGGAGAACACACCACACTCCTCACATACAGTCACCCAGAGGAAACACACGCAGACACAGGGAGAACACACCACACTCCCCACAGACACTCACCCGGAGGAAACCCACGCAGACACAGGGAGAACACACCACACTCCTCACAGACAGTCACCCGGAGGAAACCCACGCAGACACAGGGAGAACACACCACACTCCTCACAGACAGTCACCCGGAGGAAACCCACGCAGACATAGGGAGAACACACCACACTCCTCACAGAAAGTCACTCGGAGGAAACCCATGCGGACACAGGGAGAACACACCACACTCCTCACAGACAGTCACCCGGAGGAAACCCACGCAGACACAGGGAGAACACACCACACTCCTCACAGACAGTCACCTGGAGCAGGAATTGAACCCACAACCTCCAGGTCCCTGGAGATGTGTGACTGCCACACCACCTGCTGCACCACAGTGCCGCCCTGAACCAAACCAAACGATTTTAGTTAATATAAGTTTTCCAAAACCCTTGCACTTTCAACCTTGGTTTTCTGTTTAGTTAAAAAAATGCCCGTTTGACCACACTGAATCACAAGATATCATTGTCGTCTAAGTTTGGTCTCTTGTCTTTGACAGTTCTCAGTAGCCCTAACATAGCTGCTCGGACTGAGAGGATCTTAGAGTTTACACCCTGCTTATTAGAGTTAGTTGGCTTTGTATGGCATTTTAAGGCGGCTTATGTGATTAGGGGTGCTCTAACATGATTAGCACAAGAAGGTAAATTAGCATGCATCATCACACTGAAATCACAGAGGTCAGTGTTTCAAAGCATGCTCCAACAATTCTCATGATCTCAGATGAGACCAACATAACATTTGCTCATTCGCACTTTGTAGCATTAACAAAAACTTAATTACACACTTGATAATTTTGTCATTTTAAAAAGTGGCAAAGAGAGTATATCTTGTGTTTCTAAGCATGTAAAGTTTGATTGTCTAATTTCCAGCCAAAATTCACAAGCACTTGAAGTTTCTAGGTAGCTGATGGGGAGGAAGATGTAGAGTTAAACTAAAAGATTTACTAGGCTGGTAATCAGCATTAACAGAGCTGCTGAATATATCATGAGTGCCATTCAAACACTCGCTAAGTGCCTCTGGCACGAGTACATGTGGGTAAATAGAAGCCACTAGAAATCAAGTTCAACTAGGAAGCCAAGGTCACCAGCATGATAACTACTTTCTAACCAAAGAGTAAGAGAATGTCTGAGTCTGCGTGGGCTGAGAGTGTCCACAGTGAGATTTCAGCTCCTTAGGTCTTATATTTGTTGTCAGTGACTTGCCAAAATAAGTAAATCCAAGTTGTTTTTCTCAAAAGGAAAAATCTCCACTATTTCCTTTTATCCTGCGATAGGGAAAAAGTGTGTTTAAAATACGCTAGTTCTTTTGAATTCTAATGTCATTATGCAGTCAAAATATGAATATCTAGCTAGCTAGTGCTACTGCAATTAGTTGATGTCACTGAATGACATTACAGTGAAGTTACTAATATACTTCAGTGCCTGGGTGATGTTCAGAAACACCATTACATTTTCCTACATTGGCAAACTGCCTCAGTTTGTCTTTGCAGGTTTTAGTAACTTAAGTGCAGTGTAGTAATTGCAAGGGTGTGCAGCGAGATATGGCTTATATTTTTTTGCCTTTAAAGGGGACCTCTACAATTGTGGGGAAACGTTCTCTTTTAACATGGAACGATGTGTTTGAGGAAAAAAAAAAGACAGTATTTTAAAATATTTTTGTATTTTTGAAAGTCTGTAGGGCAGCACGGTGGTGCAGCAGTCACACAGCTCCAGGGACCGGACCTGGAGGTTGTGGGTTTGAGTCCTGCTCCGGGTGACTGTCTGTGAGGAGTGTGGTGTGTTCTCTCTGTGTCTGCTTGGGTTTCCTCCGGGTGACTGTCTGTGAGGAGTGTGGTGTGTTCTCTCTGTGTCTGCTTGGGTTTCCTCCGCGTGACTGTCTGTGAGGAGTGTGGTGTGTTCTCCCTGTGTCTGCGTGGGTTTCCTCCGGGTGCTCCGGTTTCCTCCCACAGTCCAAAAACACACGTTGGTAGGTGGATTGGCGATTCAAATGTGTCCATTTGTGTGAATGTGTATCTGTGTGTCTGTTGCCCTGTGAAGGACTGGCACCTCCTCCAGGGTGTATTGCTGCCTTGCGCCCAATGATTCCAGGTAGGCTCTGGACCCACCGCGACCCTGAACTAGATAAGGGTTACAGATAATGAATGAATGAATGAATTAAAGTCTGTAGGTTTTTATTCACTGTTTGAATTACAGCAGAAACTCTGTAACTGGAGTTAATTAGTTTTGTAGCACTTTGTATTAATGCACTTAGCTATGTCTTAAATTTCCACCTTAATTGATCGGAAACAGTAAGTTCAAAAGATCAAAAGCATAAGTCAATATGATCCACTAATGGAGCAGGAATAGAGCAATATCCTCATCTCGGGTCAAGCTTTTCATTGCCTTAAAATTTCAGATGCCTTTTCTTTTCCATGAACAGAGCGAGAGAAAGCTTAGCAACCAAGACACTATGTTTTTTTTTTTTTACCCGTTTACTGACACCAGAGTTTTGATTGGTTTCAACAAACAGACCCAAGCGTTTCATTAAAAGCAGTATTTTTGATTTAAATCGTGAAAGTCTTTGATGTCTTTAATTAAAGTTGTTAATACTTCCAAAATTGGCAATATAACGGACAAAATATAACATTCTTGTGCTCTGTCTTCTCGCTATAATGCACTTGGCAGGTAAAGCTGCCTTGATCCTGATCATGAATGACTCCCTGGCGGGAAGCAAAATTTAAAACATCAGGCAATCTCTGTGCTGAAGTTTTCCCCTGCTGTTGAGGCTGTTTCCCATTAATTTTTCACATCCATAAAATGGTGTGTATCCCAAGAGCCAGCCAAGGAGACGACCTAAAACAGTTTTGGTTTAATTCACATTCTGGAAGCATCATATTCACCACATAATCCACATAGTCTCCTTCTGAAGAAGAATGCACATTACTGCGCACTTATTTGGATGTACAGTTAATACACTTCACCTGTAAATCCCTAGCTACTTGTATTAATGGTTTCCCACTGTCTCAGATCTTCTGCCTCTTTGTAAGTCTTAGTCTAAATGTTTTTTAGGGGATTAGAATGAGATATTGCTTTGAAAGGCCCTTAAGTGTCTCTTCATGTCACTTGCATGAGTCCAGTAATGAATCTGTAATCAGTGATCCTCTGGAGAGCATTAGTGGCTGTTGATATCCTGCTGAGGAATCTGTAAGCAGCTGTTAGTGAATAATTAAGTCAGTGTATGTGCATGGCAGTGGAGGGGACATTCTGTGTCACTGTGGAGCCAAAAATAAACTCCCTGTCACCTTGTGACAGCACAGAATAGTAAATGTCCCCAAAAAAATAAAATTTAAAGGCTACAGTGGGGGCGGCACATAGTGTCACTGTCACACAGCTCCAGGGATCTGGGTTGGGGGGTTCGAGTCCCACTCCGGGTGACTGTCTCTGAGGAGTTGGTGTGTTCTTCTTGTGTCCGAGTGGGTTTCCTCCGGGAGCTCCGGTTTCCTCCCACGGTCCAAAAACACACAGTAGCTGGATTGGTGTCTCCAAAGTGTCTGTAGTAATGGCGCCCCCTCCAGGGTGTGTTCCTGCCTTCAGCCCAGTGATTCCGGGTAGGCTCCAGACCCACCGTGACCCTGAACTGGATAAACGCTTACAGATAATAAATGAATCTTTAGCTCTAGATTCTTTCCTTGTCTATTCCCTGGTGGTTATTAGTTAATAAATAAATAAATAAAACTGGGGAAAGTCACATTTAGGATGAATTGGGCATGAATTTGAGCCTTAAGAAAGGCCAAATGATTCCTGGAACCCAAAAAGGATATTTGTAATTGTTTAAATATGTTTACTATTCAGTTAATAGATACATTTTGGTAGCTACGACCAAACAAGCTCTCGTACTGGTGGCTGAACAGAAGGTATGATATTTTATATGAACCACTGACATCAATTACACAGTGCCCAGTAAACAATTAGCCGTTGATTCAACGTTGAAATAACGTAATGACTGCCGTCTAATCAACGTTCTCTTAAGGTTGAAAATGAAAGTTGAAAAGACGTCCAAACACAGACATTGAAAGACGACTATTAGACGTATTTTGGACGTCCATTGACGTTATTAACTGGTCCCGAAATAAATGATTTGTATAAAACGCGTTTTGGACGTCCACTGACGTTATCGATTGGTCACCACTTAACTAACTTATTAAGATGGATTTTGGACGTCCATTGACGTTTAAAATGTGTCCTTGACGGACAAACTACTTTTAGACCTATTTTGAACGTCCAAGGACGTTCCTTGTTTACTGGGTGGCATCTAGCAAACACATATTTTTTATTTTTTTTTTACATTTACGAACGCTGTGGTACATTTTGTGACGACAACTCCAGCTCGACCTTACCTTAGCCCTCTTTAAATTTGGCCTCAATCCAAAGCTTGAACATAAATTTTTGAATCAACCAGCTTTCACCAGGTAGTCTGTTAATAATTTGTGCACATGTAGTTTATCTATAGGGGACTACCTGGATAAAGTGGTACCAAAAACATGAAACTGCACTGAGGATGAATAATGGATAAAAAAAGAGAGACAGAGAAAGGGAGGGAGAACCAGAGGGAGATGGGAGCTTTCCTGATGAATGTAGAAGAACCTGAAGCACTAAGTGGTGGCTGGTTAGAGCTTGCACCTGCAGACTCGAATAACATTTCATGCTGCGTGTTCAGTGATGCAGGACGTGGCTTCCTCCAGCAGACCACAAGGAGGAGAGAAATTGAGAGAGAGAGAGAAGGGGGGGGGGGGCAAAGGATCAAAAGTAGGTCATTCACTACGAGACTGGCATCACATCTCACTTCAAACCAGTTTGCCAAACCATGCTGCAGCATTGCATGTATCCGCCGTAAGAGGGAGATAAAAACCCCAAATCTGAGCTGAAAGGAACCCCCCTCCTCTACCCTACCACCCCGTCTCTCACACATACACACACTGACTCTGTAGGTCTTTTCATCACGCCGTTTGCCATTCACAGCCAACTCTGCAATAAAGCAGCCCCCAGTGTCCCAATGAGAGAACATATCGTTTTCCTCATAAGGAAACCATTTCAGTGTTTGTATAGTACATTTTTCAATATTATTAAATCACTTGTGTTTCTCCACATACACTGGCAACAAGTAGAGGTCACCCAAGGCAATCTCAGCCGTTGTGTGCATTCAGGTTGTGTTAACCCTTGCAAATTCCCTGTACATGGGAATCTCAGTAGCATAATCCTCAGTAGCACTCTCCCCCGGACAGATTTAGGGGCAACTTAAAGGTTAATGATTTGGGATCAGAAGGTTGTTGATTCAATCCCCATGACTGGCAGGAATTAAGGAGTGGAGGGGATTGAAGAACAGCACTGTCTCCTCCTTCAACATGCACAGCTGAGATGCCCTTGTGCAAGGCACCTTGCCTTCAACTGTTCAGGTCTTTTCTCTCTCTCAGTGTGTGTGTGTGTGTGTGTGTGTGTTTAATGCCCACAAATATTTGTTTAAACACAGTAGACAGTAGACAATGTTGTCTTTCTCTCGTTCATTACCTTTTTCCATTCACTCTCATTTTCCCTCCCAATATTTTTTCTCTTTTTCCTTTTTCTTTCCTATCTATCTATCTATCTATCTATCTATCTATCTATCTATCTATCTATCTATCTATCTATCTATCTATCTATCTATCTATCTATCTATCTATCTATCTATCTATCTATCTATCACATTATTATTTTTCCCAGCTGTCCTGTCTCTATTTTATATGTATCTATAGCTTACTTCCTCTCATTTTCTTTCTCCACTTTTCTCTGACTCTGTTTCTTTTCTGTTTCGTTCTTTTCTCTCTCTCTCTCTCTCTCTCTCTCTCTCTCTCTCTCTCTCTCTCTCTCTCTCTGTGTGCTGACTCACCATCTTCCAAAGACTCTCAATGTGGAGAAATAAGGGAAAAGAGGGCATGAAGAAAGGGAAGCGAGAAAGGGAGAGAGAGAAGCTTTGATCTGTCTGAGAGAGAAAGCGAGAGAGGGAGAGAGAGAGAGAGAGAGGGGAAGTGAGGGGATGAGAAGTGGGAGTGTGAAATCGCAGTGGATTTGAGCTTGGCTAATTTTAGGCCCCAAACACGGTGGAGGAGGTTTATATAAGGGATGCAGGAAGAACAATGGAGAGTAGAAGAGCAGGACTCTTCTCCAGATTTCAGCGCTGTATTGGAGCAGCATTGGCACTGCCAGATGAGCCCCGGAGTCCAACAGAAGGCTCCAAAGAAAGCTTAAGGCTTGTCCTTTCTAACTCGACCCGTCACTGCTCTACTGTTATAAAGATATTTAAATTAAGAAATCTACTCATGTATATGGTGTGTATGCAGCTTCGTCAGGCCATATTTAGAGTTTGGGTACCAATGCTATACTGGGTTTACAGTATCCCTCAGTTACACAACACCACCTAGCTGTGAGTGAGAAGGCTAGCACACACTTCCTCCCAGACTTCTTCTAACTGCCACTGCTTAATATTGTTTGACAGCGCAACACACTTGGAGGAGAACACTGACTAACCAATAAAGCCCACGTTACCTAGCAACCCACTGAGTGATGGGAAAAGAGCCATGACATTCCATTTATCTTCCATTTTAGATTTTCATTATTTATTCTGAGGTAGTACTCTTCCATATTGAATTTGCACAGAGATGATCAGCTTTGCTCTGTAAATAATGAAAGAAGAGCTAGAGTGAGCCAGGAATATTTCAGGGCAGTTTCTTCAGAGGTGATATTTAATCCAATAAATCAGTGTGTGATCAGAATATTGTGATTAGGATCTATGCAGAGGTGATTGCTTGAAGTGCTTGACCATGCAATCATACTTTATTTTTCCCCAAAATCAATCCAGCAATGCTCAGAAGCTATTCCTTAAAAGCTTTCACATTTATATTGGCTTTAATGTCATTGCATAAATAACGCCTCTTTTCACTTAGCGTTTATTGATTCATTCCTGGCCGTTAGATCCACCCCACCCACCCACCCCCCCACCCCCCACGCTCCTTGGACATCAGATATATTAATGCAATTGTGCTCCGCATTCAGTTTACAGATTTTTTTCTTGCATAATCACTTTAATGGAATGACACAGTTATGTAATCCGTTAGATCATTGTGTGATGACATTATTTTCAATTGTAGTTACAAAATCTCCAAAAATGAAAATAACAGGCACTCCTAGGCACTTGCTCTATAGTATGACTTGTTTTATTTGTCAGTTTTACATTTACAAAATATGGCAACAAAAAATTAAGAAAAATACTGTTAACACAAGGGCGGCATGGTGGAGCAGCAGGTTAGTGTCGCAGTCACACAGCTCCAGTGACCTGGAGGTTGTGGGTTCATTTTCCGCTCCGGGTGACTGTCTGTGAGGAGTGTGGTGTGTTCTCTCTGTGTCGGTTTGGGTTTCCTCCGGGTGACTGTCTGTGAGGAGTGTGGTGTGTTCTCCCTGTGTCGGTTTGGGTTTCCTCTGGGTGACTGTCTGTGAGGAGTGTTGTGGTGTGTTCTCTCTGTGTCTGCGTGGGTTTCCTCCGGGTGACTGTCTGTGAGGAGTGTGGTGTGTTCTCTCTGTGTCTGCGTGGGTTTCCTCCGGGTGACTGTCTGTGAGGAGTGTGGTGTGTTCTCTCTGTGTCTGCGTGGGTTTCCTCCGGGTGTCTGTCTGTGAGGAGTGTGGTGTGTTCTCCCTGTGTCCGCGTGGGTTTCCTCCGGGTGACTGTCTGTGAGGAGCGTGGTGTGTTCTCCCTGTGTCCGCGTGGGTTTCCTCCGGGTGACTGTCTGTGAGGAGCGTGGTGTGTTCTCCGTGTCTGCGTGGGTTTCCTTCGGGTGTCTGTCTGTGAGGAGTGTGGTGTGTTCTCCCTGTGTCTGCGTGGGTTTCCTCCGGGTGTCTGTCTGTGAGGAGTGTGGTGTGTTCTCCCTGTGTCCGTTTGGGTTTCCTCTGGGTGACTGTCTGTGAGGAGTGTGGTGTGTTCTCCCCGTGTCTGCGTGGGTTCCCTCCGGGAGCTCCGGTTTCCTCCCATAGTCCAAAAACACATGTTGGTAGGTGGATTGGCGACTCAAAAGTGTCCGTAGGAGTGAGTGTGTGTCTGTGTTGCCCTGTGAAGGACTGGCGCCCCCTCCAGGGTGTACTCCCGCCTTGCGCCCAATGATTCCAGGTAAGCTCTGGACCCACCGCGACCCTGAAATGGATAAGCGCTTACAGATAATGAATGGATGAATGAATGAACTGTTAACACAAATGACAACAACAATAACATCAGATTTGAAACCTGATAAAACTGCACTGAATTTCTCTGTCTGTTTGAATGAACTACAAGTCAGAAATAATGAATATACTGCAGACTTGCTGCATGCTGTTTGTTAAAGCCAGTATTAGCTGTGAATTCTCGACTCAAGGTTCAATCAGACACTGTTTTCTTGAAATGCCTGACCCAAGGTATTATAGGAAGCCACAAAAGTTTGATGTCAGTGCTCCAGTTTAGCAGAGGAAGCTCGTGTACAGTGAGAAAGTTTCATTCACAACCCCCTGGTGTTCAGAACTTCCTGCAAAAAGGCCTGTCATTCTTATCTCGTGACCGCACATGCTGACCCCCACAGACCCAACACAAGGATGGGGACAGCATGGATTGACCCCGGGAAAGTTTGTGAAAATCCCTTCCTCCCAGGACAATACTACTCAGAGTGTGAGAGCAGTGTACACTGTTAGACACGGCAACACTTGGGATTGAAAGCTTGTTGTTGTTACTTAAAAAACTAATTTTAGTCGCTCTTAACAGTGTCAAATATTCATGACAAATTTATTGAACTAAATGATCTGAAAATCCTGGTACATTCAAATTAGAAAAGTGGATAGAGATGCTTCACCTCAAACAGCCACTTAACAATCCCTTACTCCACCAAAGGGCTGAATGACATCATCACTAACCACTACACAGGATCCCTCTGAACAATGGGCGCACTCTGGAAGCCCACAGTGAAATACCGCCCTCCCCCTGGCCCCTCTATTTCCTGTGAATTAATGATGGCTTCTATTTCTGACCTTGTTCAGGAAATACAGAGTCTTAAAATAAGCTAAATTAGCCCTTGCTATTCACTATGATGTGTGAAGTGCTGCTCTAGACGTCTACTTACTTTTCCTCGTTGTAGTGCTTTGGAGCAGTGACTCATATACAGCCAGACTAATGCTTTCATTAAATTTACCATGGATTGTGGTAGATAAATCTATCCAGATGCTCAGTAATTCAGAGAGAATGATTCACGTATCTCACCAATGGCTAAAGCCACAGACGAAATAGCACAAAAAAAAAAACACTCTCTTTGTGAATTGCTACAGCCACCAGACCCAAAAGTGCATGCTTCATTTCCAACGAGAGCTAGACAGCTGTCCAGATACTTTAAATTTACCAGTTACAGTTTAAGACACCCACTTGTTATTGTGCCTGGCACTAGTCCCAGAACAGGAAGATTAGGGTCACAGGATTTATCATTAGGTGGAATCTTTCACAACAAGATTTGATAGTTGTTGTAGCAGCTGTTACTTTGGTCTAACCATGTAACTAATAAGCAGCAGAGATTAAAGGACCAACAGACCTTTATCTCATCAAATAGAACCCAGATTATAAGAACAAGAATCAAAAAGTTTAATGTGAAGATATTCTTCTGACGCTGGGATGAAATGAAAGCTAAGCAAAGGACAAGCACTGCAATGAAAGGCCTGTTAGACGTTAAGTCTATTTTTTTGTCATTTTATACATAAAATTTTATACATAATTCTCCTATCATCACAGGGCACAGTGAAAAAAGTAGCAGCACTAACAATTCCCCAAATATTAATGTAAAAAATGTGAAGTTATCTGTAGATGATGTGCAGATGTCTTTAGACCAGGGTTGTTGTGTCGTACGGTGTAAGGATCTTCTGTAGTGTTCGGATTTCCCCTAACAATAGATGACATCTGTCTTCTCTCAACTATTTCAAATCCCAGGTGGATTTTGAGAGAAGTACTGTTCTAATGAACCGTTAGCCTGGTGTTCGGTTTCCGATCATGCTGAATTGTTACCAAGGAGGAACTGTAAATCCACTTCTCCAAACATCTGAGGTCATCTGAGGAGAAAAATACAGAACAATGACGAATGTGTTTGTTGTCTGATTGTCTGATATGGAGCAATCCAAAAGAGTATAGATTAGAGTATAGATTCATTTATAGATTTTAGTGTAATTACTCCTATTGTAACTGGTTTTACATGTAAAAGCATCAGTTACTGATACTGATATATTTGCTGTCAGCAAAATTATGGGATCCCACCATCCGTTCTTGTTTCATTTTATCAGTACAAGGGCTTCTTTCATGTGAGCAAAGATCAGACTGGGATGGATCATTAATCATTTATGTCAATGGTGAGAAAGAGAGGAACTGCATTCTGCAGTTCATACATCACCACCCTGCGGCGGCCTGCGAGGAGGCTTTTACACACCTTAAATAGGCCTCTTCATTCAAAGAGAGTGAACTAGAGCACTATTGGAGCAAATCATTTATTAAATTAGAAAAGTCTGGAGATAATGTCCGTTAAGATGTCACATAGCCTCAAGTCAAATTCAAAGACAGTGTGTCAGTTTATTTGGGGGAGGCAGCCATGTCTGAAAGGTTAAAGGTCAGTGGTTTTTATCCTCTGCACTGGCAGAAAGTTATAGAGTTGGGAGAGTGAATAAATAGCGGTTTTGTTTCTCTTTAACCTCCACAACCTGACTGCCTTTGAAGAAAGCCTCAACTGCTCCTCAACTGGCTGTACGGTGGCTGCCAGGTGCAGGTTCATTGTCAAATAAATGAGTCCATATATGATTTTGTGCGGTTGGCTTTGAAGTGCGGTTGGCATATGGCAGATCATGAAAATGATAAAGCAGAAAACACTAGCATTGATTACACAAACACATTCTGGAACTATTAAATGAGAACATAACGTCATTAAGAGAGAAGACAAAAACAATGTTTTAGTGAATGTAAGTGTAATTTTTCCTCTTTTTTGTTTGTTTGTTTCTTTTTTAAAAAAACTCAAGTAGCTTAAAATAGAGTTTGTGCCATAGATGAACATGAAACTGCAAACTTCCAATTACTGAATTCACAAAACCAGGATTTTTTACATCATAAATCTAAGGAAACAAATAGGTGGGGCTTTTGAGCTGAAAGTGAGCTTGAGGGATGAGTGGAAATGTTTAGGGGTTTAATCAATGGCTGAACTGAAGCTTTATTAGTTTTTACACTATGGGCCTCTGTACCGGTGGGACTATCGGACATTTCCGCTCCAACAAAAACAATATGCTCCTTTTTCCCCAATAATGTCACTTTAGTGTCTTTTTTTGTAGTGGGGTCCATTTTATTTATGGCAGGGCCTTATTTTAACGAGGGTCACGTTTCCCTCAGGTTTCCATCAGCGGGTCATTACAGGGGCGCATACTGGCCCTTTAACCACTTTCTTAACGATTTCTTCTCTGAGCTGACACTTAAATGACCACTGCAGTCCTAATGCAGGCAGTTAATGATGTGAACTCTCTTTCACCAGGCTGCAGTGTGTCAGTGGCTACACAGAATTAGCTCCCACGCTCACTCTGTATTTATGTTCATTTGACAAGGCGTTAAAACGTAGTGTTCAGGACATTTCAAAACTACACCCCACAATCTGCAGGAAGAAACCCCAACTGACAAACCAGGACAGGCATTTGTGAGGGGAAACTCTACAGAACGTAACTCTACTTTGCTTTCAGAGTTGGACTCCTCCAACCTGTTCACCCGCGCGGAGAGGACCGACGGGAGGCGTGCGCTGAGTTCGAGGCGATTTAGGGACCGTCACAAAATGGTCTCTCTCTTTACACTTCGCCGCCATTAAGTGTAGAAGGGTGTGAGAATTGTAACTTAAATACTAGCCCTGTGGTAAACAGAGCCATAAGCCTATTCGTCAAAATCGACACTTTTGCAACATCAGCATTAAGACCTCAAGTGTCCTTTGTTCAAATGCATAGCTGTAGCTTGACGTTTGCCGTCCTCTTGAATGTTTAGTGGGTTTGCTATTATTGGTTCAATAATGTAAAACCAAGAGAATGGCGGCTTAAGGGAACACTGATTGACCACTGTCCACATTTAAACTTCTGGATGTACGTTTTCACATCCAATATTTATATCTTCACATGCAATATTTATACAGGGGGCAGCGTGGCCTTGAGGTTAGAGAAGGTATCTTGAGGCCGGAGGGTCACCAGTTCAATTCTGGGACCGGCAAGTAATTATATTAATTCAGGACTGAAGTACCCTTGAGCAAGGCACCCCCAGATGCGGAGGTGGTTGGCAGCCCCCTGTTTAGGTTGTGTGTGTGTGTGTGTGTGTGTGTTTTCACTGCCACGCAAGGGTCAAATGCAGAGAAGCAATATCCCTAAAGAGATCAATCAAGGTGTTTTTCCCGCTTCTTCAAATGCACATAACAATTGTAAATATTTGTCTTGATTTTTGTGTTACATTTTTGTACTTTAATGGTATTGGGAAATAGGTGGGCTTGGCCCTGACGGCTACACATATTACACGGTTTTTATCATAAGAGCAGAGCAAATATTTGAAGACGGTGCCTGGGTTTTACGCTTGTAGCGACTCCACACTGCTGTAAGGGAGTCTGTTTGCTCTTCATCCGTGGACGAGTTCATACAGCCGCACACACACACACGGGGATTGATATTCATTTCGCTCACATCACTCTGCGATGAAATTTTCGTTTTAAATCGGAGGACGAACATTCGCCCAAAAATGACGGTGGATTTTGAAGACTGCATCAAAGATTCACCCAGATTTCGGTAAGGGTTCAGATGTGTCCTCTTCACTTAATACGGTGCTGCGGCGCATTGCGTTTGCTCTCAGTGGGTCATCGGGATTTAACGGTTTGACCGTTATTTTTTAAATTAGACCGAGCCGTTTAAAGACCGGTTCACTGAGCCAGTTTACTATTCTGTGTATGTATTACTGTTGTGTGCCTGTATTTCGCTCTTGTTCTCACCATGAATGTAGAGCCCGCCAAAGATTGAAAGGGGTGATATTTGTCAGTTATTTCGGTGTGTAACATTTGTGTAATCTTCAGTTGTACAGCATTCTTACCCGGAGACTATTGGTTTGTTGTCGTGTTGCAGTGTTACCCCGTCTACACCCCACATTACGTTTGAATTTCGAGTAGAAATGAATGAATGGAATGGCCGCTTGTCTGTTGTAACACTGAGGACCCAGACCTCTACAACAACCTGTGGTTCCTACTGGTAAAACCAGAACTCAACGGTAGAACATTGGTTTCCTCGCTGAAACAGAAGGCTATTCGTTTTTCTTACGCACTGTTGTACGTAAACGAAAGGCAACGCTATCAATTTTAACGATTACAATTTTAGTCCAATTAAATTCAGAAGAGTTTTGATGGAAATTGCCTTTCAAACCTTAAACACAGCCCAAAGATGGGGTTTTTGTTAAAGAGAGCTTGTTGATAGCTAAATAACCTGTGAGGAGGTTACACTCATTGTCCTCTGTGTTCCTTAGACCATCTAATTCAGTCAGTTATAATGAACAGGACACACTCTGAGACAGAGGTGGTTGCTCATTATCATACCATTATATAAAGGAGATTACACTGGTATAACACTATAAAGATTTAGCCACAGTTGTCTGGCCCAGGCAGAGAAAGGGAACACAAACAGGGTTTAGAGGCTCAACCACAAATTGAAAAGGAGGTTACAAGTCCATAGGTTCACTTACTTTTTTATTAGTTCGCTTGAGAGTACTTACAAGACGATGGTTTGCCTTGCCGTTGTTTTACTATTAAGTCAGTGGTCGGATACCTTTATTAAGAACTCATTCCAAAAACCGATACCAGTCAGTGTCTCTATGAATTCTGAATGTATAATATATATAAGTAGTTTCCAAACTCTTCACTGTAATGGACTTCACTTTCCATTTCATTTAGTCCCACCACAACCTGTAGAAACCTCTGGATACCTCTGGCTGAATTCCGGATATGGAAGATATATGTGTTTCCTCTAGTATAAACGAAAGGGAAGATTTTGGCCGGAGTGGTGTGTAGAGTTTAGTCTGCGGAAACCCATTCACTGACAGAGCTGGATGTTTCCAAACGCACTGTTGAAGGAATGCTATTCTGAAATGTAAATTCACGCAGTGTCCCTGTCTGACGGTTTATTTCGGTTTTGCAGCTAATTTTGACTAAGGGTTGTAAATGTGTTGAGGGGATCTGTTTTTGGTGTGTAGTAAATCTTTTGAAACAGGATGCTGAACATTCCAGGAGTCTGGTCTTGGAAGTTAATGGTACACTGCAACAGCTTGGAGTGTTGTGTTTTGTTTGTCATGGAAAATCACTGGAGTGGTTTCAAAGATAGAAAAGTATGAAGAACAGCTGAGCTATGATCCGATGTCTACTCGACAGGTAAAAACTTTGAAGCTATAATAGCTGAATATATAGTTAATCCTGAAACAGATAAGGGATAGTAACTTATTTGTTAATTGAACAATTTGACAAAGTCTGTATCTGCATTTTGTTGGTTTTGGGCAAATAATACAATTATAAAATGCAGCTTAAGCTTTAAAAGATAATCCATTTCAAAGCATACATGGCCCAAATGCTGAAAGGAACTGCCCCGTTCCCATGCGAGTGCTCCCTTGACAGCGTCCCCGCAGCTGGAGGAGGAAGCTGACACAGCACAGAGAAACATGGGCTGGGAGGGAACGGTGGGAGTCCCACGCAGAGTGAGCAGAGCTGCACACATGGAGCTGCAGAGGTTAAATAAATAAAGGAGGCATTCCTCTGCACCCACATCCCCTCCTCAACAACCAGCTCCCATTACTCCCCACACGTGTGTATGTGTGTGTGTGAAAGAGACACAGGGCGATCCGGGGAGCAAGCAGCAGACTGGCGTGTGAGTTTGTGAGAGCAGGCATCAGATAGGATCTCTACTCCAAATCAAAGATTTCCAGACTCACTAGCTGTACCTTAATGGCTGCCATCTGGCTTTGAGTCCTGGGTTTTTACATTTCTGAGTGAGAGTTATTTGCAGAAATCTCCTCATGTTTATGTGTGAAAGAGCAGCACCCGAACCGGTCTTTGCCCTTCAGTTATATCTTAACTAGAGACAAACTGGTTTATACTGAAGTGTAAATGCTTCAAAACTAGAGGAATCATGTTCAGAAATGGTGCTTGCATAAAAATGAAAGAGGAACAACCATATCCATATCGGTGGGGCCTACCTAGAATCATTGGGTGCAAGGCTGGAACACACCCTGGAGGGGGCGCCAGTCCTTCACAGGGCGACACACACTCACACATTCACACAATTATGGACACTGTTGAGTAACCAATCCACCTACCAACGTGTGTTTTTGGACTGTGGGAGGAAACCGGAGCACCTGGAGGAAACCCACGCTGACACAGGGAGAACACACCACACTCCTCACAGACAGTCACCCGGAGGAAACCCACGCGCAGACAGGGAGAACACACCACACTCCTCACAGACAGCCACCCGGAGGAAACCCGTGCTGACACAGGGAGAACACACCACACTCCTTACAGACAGTCACCCGGAGGAAACCCACGCAGACACAGGGAGAACACACCACACTCCTCACAGACAGTCACCCGGAGGAAACCCGTGCAGACACAGGGAGAACACACCACACTCCTCACAGACAGTCACCCGGAGGAAACCCACGCAGGCACAGGGAGAACACACCACACTCCTCACAGACAGTCACCCGGAGGAAACCCGTGCAGACACAGGGAGAACACACCACACTCTTCACAGACAGTCATCCAGAGGAAACCCACGCAGACACAGGGAGAACACACCACACTCCTCACAGACAGTCACCCAGAGGAAACCCACGCAGACACAGGGAGAACACACCACACTCCTCACAGACAGTCACCCTGAGGAAACCCACGCAGACACAGGGAGAACACACCACACTCCTCACAGACAGTCACCCAGAGGAAACCCACGCAGACACAGGGAGAACACACCACACTCCTAACCAGGAGCAGGGCTAAGCTTATAAACCTTTATAGTCATATTCTAAATGTGTACCAACATTTTTTTTACTGGTTGATTAATAGCTTTCAACTATTCTGCTCCAAAACTGGAAAGAAGATCAAATGAGGTCAGTTGACAGCCTGGTTTTTATGAAGTGTTATTTATTTAGTCTGGATGGTGAGTCAGTCTAGAGAAAGGGCATTACTTCAGTTCATGAAGTTTCATAACACTGTTGAAAAGGATCCCAGGTCAGGGCAGACTGGAGGAGCTCAGTGCAGTGGTGGTTCCTTTGTGGAGGTAAAAGCAGCGGAATTGTTATATAACATCACCAGGATGTGGACGAGCAGGAGGAGTGAAAATGGTCTCTTATTGAACACATTGAGCCTTTTCTTATTTGATGTATTAACAAAGTCCACTTCCTTCATGTGTTGGAGCGCAGTGAGCAAGACTACTGCAGGGGTTCTTTCACACACTGACATTGACTTCTTTTTGCGCATTGTTCAACACCATTCATCACTGAAGTCATCCAGGCCTATTTGATCTTTGCCAGCTGTTGGCACAGTTGAATGTACCTTTTCTAATTAAGCACAATGTCAGCTGGGTTTTGAATGGTCAAGCCATTGCTGGGTGGACTGGTCTATTTTCCACTGGGTCTGAGACATTTTCTTTTCTGTAAATGTTATATTTTGAGAGTAGACTCAGTCATAGGTGCTCTGCTCACATAGGGAAGGACAGTCTAATTTATTTTGCATGCTAAACTGCCCTCAGATACTGGTATTTTAGCCCTTTTTTATTGGCTATGAACACATCCATGTGTTTTCACGAGTCTAATGGAGAATTTAACAACATATGAATGGAAGTGTCGCAGTCACAAAGCTCCAGGGGCCTGGAGGTTGGGGGTTTGATTCCTGCTCCGGGTGACTGTCTGTGAGGAGTTGGTGTGTTCTCCCTGTGTCCGCATGGGTTTCCTCCGGGTGCTCCGGTTTCCTCTCACAGTCCAAAAACACACATTTGTAGGTGCATTGGCGACTCAAAAGTGTCTGTAGGTGTGAGTGAATGTGTGAGTGTGTGTGTTGCCCTGTGAAGGACTGGCGCCCCCTCCAGGGTGTATTCCCGCCTTGCGTCCAATGATTCCAGGTAGGCTCTGGACCCACCGCGACCCTAAACTGGATAAGGGTTACAGATAATGAATGAATAATTGAATGGAAGTGTTTTCCAAAGGTTCCCAATTAACTCTTCTACCCATTCTGAACAATATGTCAGTCAACTACCTGATGATTCTTATTGTGCAAAGTGTACGTGATTGAAAAAAACTTGTGGTAGGTTCACAACAGTAAATTTTTAAAAGATTCTGCCGCCAATATCAGAACAACCAGCCACCACCCACCAAAACACTAATGTTCTGCTTTTTATTTTTTACAATGTAATTAATACTCATACCAACAATTCAAACCGACAGTAAATTTAATAACACCTGGAATCCCACAAAGAATTCTGAGAAACTCTTCTCACAGCCTTCAACCTACTTAGAAGTAGTCCACAGTTCTTTCATGTTCCAGGGTAAAAAAAACATCCAAAAGTTAGTCCACATCCAGCAGTATTCTTGTGAGTGTAAGAAACTAGGCTGTATCCTCTTCCTGATCCCTGTCAGGTCATAATTCCTGCACTGAAAGATATAGCACGTAGCAGATTGGAGCCACCTGACCAAATATTATTCATGGTTCCTGTCTAAAGGCTGCTGTGTCACCTTCCAGTTCAACCCCCAGTGTGACCCGCGCAATCCATTCCTCTGACTGAAATAGGAAATTACAGTTTGATTACGCTGAGAAACGGACTTTCACCAATACGGACCCCGTGAGACTCATTTATCTCCTTTTAGAAAGTAACAAGCCATGAATCGTTTTGCAGGGCTTTCAAATGGAGTGGTACTGATAGGAGTAAATGATGTAACTGTGTAGATTTCATCACTTTTCTGAGGATAACACAGTTATGTGTAGAGCACCGGGCAACTGCATGTAGTGTAGACAGATTCGGAGCAGTTATAGAAAGCCTGCAAACAAACAGTGAATGGTATCTGTTAATGATGTATGGGAATACAAATGGCTCAAAGGGATGTTCATCAGATATTTGGCCAAAGATGGAAATTAGCACCAACACGGACATCCACAGACATTTAGACGGACTTGTGTTCTAACCTGACAAAAGGGCAAACCCATTCCTGGGCGATATAATATATGTTTATATAAACAACTTTTTAAATTTATTTATAAAATGGTTTTAAATTTGAAAGCTGACAGTGTTGTATGACGGGGCATTTTAGGCATCTCTTTGTGTCCCCTTGTAGGCCTCAAATAGGATCAAAATACAACAGTTTTGGATGATATTGTGAATTAATTTGGTTTAGCTTTAGCCTCTGTGACCTACATATATTTTAGGAGCTGCAATAGCAAAAATAATACATTTTAAAATTTCTCTTCTTTCTTTATTTACTTCTTTCTCGATTACTTCCTCCCATCTTTTCTTACTTCCTTTTGTCCTCCAGAGGGGTAGCTCAACCAAAGAGAGCAAATTGGCTGTTCCTCTGGTAAATTTAGCCTGGCTTTGTTCATGTCCTGGAGCACCACAATGTATTAACTCAATACTGTTTTTCCCAAAGGCTACTTTGGAGACTTTTAAAAAAATGTAACTATATAATGAACAGCTGAACCTTTTCAGTGGCTAAAATGTCAGTGCCTCTCTAGTACCTGTGCTAATCTCTATGTAATCAAGTAGCTGAAAGTAACCTGCACTCATTCAGGTTTTTAACTTCATTCAACACAAATTATGTGGTGTTCTGAAGACGTATAGAAGATATTTTTGGCCCATCGCCCACCCTTACAATCTAACCCAGATGAATCCCATAGCAATAGAAACCAGTTGCTTGGTGCAGAGAAATCAGGGCTGTCAGACTCTCAAACACAGTGCACCAAAACACTGCCACGTGCACCAGGCTGTGGTTTCACCCAAGTTATTTTGAATCATATGACGATGAGCTTCAATTGTGGCTATATTTGCAGCAGTGATGACCACTCAGACCAGCTCTTGCTGACAGCACAGTTAGAAAGCCTGCTTGTGGTTGAATTTTTAAAATGCGATCCTTCTATTATAGGTCTTATGAGTCCACAGATGTAAAGTCCATCAAGCTAAAAGGAAACATCTAGTGATCCTGTGGTCTTGATGCTTTCTTTTTTAGCTGATATTACAGTGCAGAGGCAGCATGCCGTCATTCATGTCGATGAAATTATCAAAGCCCCTGTCAATGGTACTTGCTTTTAGTCATTAAGGACACTCCTGTTTGCTTAAAAACCACATTAATTGTAGAACATAAACAATATGGATATCAAACATCACAGTAATATGATTATGAAGTGTTTCGTTTTTTTATTATTTGATTTGATTACTTACACAAGATTATTTACAGTCGGTTGAAACAAGGGCTTCATCATATGAACAGAATTCTATATTGAATTATAACCTACAATATAAAAGTCCCGTATAAATCTCAGCGTCTTCCTTGCAAAGCAGCCTTTAAGTGCATGTTATTAATTTTCATGGAATATTCCCGGAAAGTAAAATATCTAATATTGCACTTGCATGAGGAAGGGGTGGGGAGGTGATCAAGATGAATGTATTAGAACCACAAGACCTGGCAGAGCACCAGAACTGTAACAATATATTCTGCAGCCGTAAAATTAAGGCAATTGCATCACTACCTCAGATCATATCACTTCAGGGTCTCTCTCGATCCTCCTGTTGCTGTGAGCCCTGTATGTGATTCACCCTGGATTTTCTCTGGGAGAATGCAGTCATTGTTGTGAAGCCTCATGCCTCGGCTGTCATACTGGCTCTTTTCTCAGAACCTGACAGGCTTCAGGCCCTGGGTTTAGTGGAGTAGATTAGACCGCCCTCCTAGAGCAGCTGCCGGATGTTTGGAGGCCTCCCTGCTCATTGACTCATGATCTCTGTGGTCAGAGATGGAGGACACGAGGGAATATTAAGGAAGGACTCCTGTGAAGACAAGGCTCTGTAGCATCTTTAAGGAAGGATGGAGAGATGGCTGTTTCTTCTGATTGGCAGTCAGGCTTGGTTTTAGGTTATTGTGCACAACAAAAGCTTGGACCATTAGGCTAGCATAGGCAGTCATCCAAGTCTGTGAAAATTGCAGTGTGTTGAATGTGTGTTCATTGGGTGCAATATAGGAACACACCCTGGGCATAGTGCCAATCCATCACAGGACATCACATACCCAGTCACTTACACAGCCACACAGTCACTCACAAACTCACAAATTTGGATATCTTTGCTAAGGCAATCTACCTATCAGCATGTGTTTTGGACTGTAGGTAGAAACCAGAGCCCCCAGAAGAAACCCACTCCATCCAGGGAGAACACCAAGAGAATTCTCATGAGGTGTTTGTATTATAGGTTTCAATGACTAAAACAGTTAAGAATTTCACATACTTAATTACAGCTGTTCATTTTATTAATTAATTGTATTTGTTCATATCTGACTAAAATATAACATTTCAGTTTTAAAATAAGTGCATTTAGTTAAGTAAAAAATTACCTTTAGCAGTTTACAAAGCAGCTCTTTAGAGGAAATAATCATGCTGCCATTATACACTGAAATAGTACTGGGCACCAAACACAGCTGTTTACTCCTACGTACAGTTACATAACAAAAACATTTAGAGATATGCTACTTATTAAGTGTTCTTGCCTCTAGTCAAGTTCTGATTTAATAATGTATTGCTGTGTTATTAATACAAAGTTTCTTGTCTGCCAGCGATACTACTTGTATATTTACACTCCCAATCTCATATCACTTCTTCCAGGATTTTCTACACTGTAATTTGCTCACATCTCCTTCTGCATTGTGGCTGAATATTTGCGATACAATACCCAGCATAAAAAAAATCAAAGACGGAAATGTTGGATTTGGTGCTTTATTTATTTATTAATTTATATTTTTAATTACTCTCTTTTTCTCTTTAATTCTTTTTTTCTCTCTCCTTTAAGACGGCCTGTTGCAGCTGTCGTAGGCTTGAAGCAGTTTTCCGGCATGTTCTTGTTGCTTCTGCTCTATTTCATACTGACCTCCTTCCATTCTGAATGTGTGTCAGCAGGCTTCTGTTCCTCCTTGCCTTTTCCTCAGAGTCATACTATGTTCTAAGGGAGCCTGTAACTGGGCTATCAGACTCATCAAAACACCCTGACTCTTATCTGTGTGACTGTGTTCCCTGAAGGATGTGCACTTGTCATGTCTCTTAGAGCCCAACCCACATAAAATTTTGTAGCCCAGTCCCAAATGATTGTTTAAAATGGGTTCCTTTTGTTCTGTGTATGCCGACAAAAAGGAATCCATTTCATGTCGATGTAGATGATTTTCCCCAGCTCCAGTCCAGTACTAATTTAATTCAGAACACTACTCCATTAGTCGAAAGACATACCACCTTCCCCTCTTTTTGTTAAGGGTATCTCCAGACTGGCCTGCTTCACTGCACAAGTGCAGAAGGTGACAACACACAACAGGGATTAAAGTCAGCAGTTTGACCATTTCCGGCTAATCGTGGATTAGCCCACATGCTGACCGCCCGTGCCCTGCCCAGCATCATCAAGGTGTGTGTATGACGCATGGCACTCCAGGCTTTCATTACTGATCTTCTTTCAGGCCTTTTAAACTCGCAGAAAATGCGGTTTATGTTCATTGCTCATTGAAATACTGTCAAAAATGTGGGCGTCCCTGGTCAAAAGACAAAGAAACCCAATGCTCCGAAACTATGAAACAACTAGGTGCTGCCAAAGAGCCATTACTAGAAATTCTTAGACTGAAGAATGAAAGCTGTGGTTTTTCTGTAAAATCTTTTTTTTTCTATTTTTTCTGATGCTGACAAATGAGGAAATTGTAGTTAATGAGAGGTTTGAATGGAAATGAATACAAATTTAAATAAATGTGCGCTCTATTTGTGTCAAGGAGCAAGAAACTTGTGATGTCAGAGACTTGAACTTTTGCTGTTCATTCTACTCTCTGAGCGGCGAGACATCGGCCACATTCCCTTCTCCCCAAGCGGAGTCCGACCTTTTATCTTGAGGAAGAAAGATACTGCTTCTTTGCCAGTTAGGACCTCTAATCTGGCCAGGCTCCCTTCCAGGCGATCCATGGAGGCCATTGCAGGATTCCTTTGACTCCATTATTGCGTTGGTTTGAAAAGAGGCATTCCCAGGGAGCAAGACTATACTTCAGAGACCCGAGCAGGCCAAGAGGATTGAAGGAGAGTGTGCCGGCTCTGTTGCATGGCCCACGATCTGAGAAAGACTTGGAATCCTCTTTGACTTTGATATGGAACGCTGCTCATTTCTGAAAGCCGAAGACTCTTTTTAGTGGAACTGAACACATGTGTCGGGGCCGTTGACTGTTGCTAGTGGTCTGTTGACACCTAATGTGATTGGAGCTTTTTGAATGATCTGAATGACTCTGCTGTAAAATATGTACGTTTGATTGTGCTTGATGTTGTCACCCACTGCACAGCAGGAAACAATAATGAATAAAATAATAGAAGAACAAGATCAAAGAATGCTAGGACTGTGAGATGCCAAGAAAGCTAGGACTGTGACCATGGCCTTAATCACAATTAATTATAAATTCAGAGTAATTCTGCTTGGATATTTTCCACACCATTCGTTCAGTCTTAAAGGTTGGTCACATTTTTTCCAATTTTTGATCACGTTGCGCATCTTTCCGTCCTCATTTTTCAACCAAATGGATGGTGTGATGGGAGCAAACTGTTGTACAATAAGATACATAGTGCGTCTTCCTTCTCAGTGCAAAGCGAGAGATGGCTGAATTCTTAAGTGACTGTCGAAACACAGGGATGATGTCATCCTTGGTCTTTTGTTGTGGACCCGCCACGTGAATCCTGGCTGTCCTTCCTGTCTCCAAGCGGCTGAATGGCAGGGTCCGTTCACACACGGCTGCACAAAGGGTCCAGCACAGACCGCTGCATTCTGAGCAGCCTGCTAATTTACTTCTACATCATGACAAAGGGCCGCCGCAGTGCAAGCAGAAGCCTGATGGACCCTCTGAGCTGGATTGGCGAGGGTGTGTCAATGGTTTATTAAGTAAACGGCAATCTAATTTCAGGACTGAGGTTGTCTTCCTCTAAAGCAGTTATTTCCTCAAGCTGTAATGATGCAGCTTTGTTGTATTTTCACTGAGTCACTACAAATCCCTCTTTTGTTGTTCATGCTTAGCTGTCTCACATCGCTGTGACTCATTGGAAGGCAGAAGCTGGATTCCTAAGAAAGATATGTTCCCATTTTCATGATTTCATGAAGTTGAAACTTACTCGGTCTAAGGTTTTGTTTTCACAGCCAGACTCAATTTGACTAACTGGGTCCGCACCTGATCCCAATTGGATGAAGCTATTGGGTTTCTCTGGGTGTTAGCGACCAAATCCGTTTTCTGTGATGGGAATCAGGAGGGTCCCACTTCGTAAAGAACAGTCATCTGCTTTTACTTGGGACTTTTCTGCGTATTGAACTGGAACACTTGAGTAAGTTTAAGCTCCCGGTGACCACTGAGATGGAGAAGACATTTTGTGCAGGGTCCACCTTTTCTAATGGATCAGCAAATAAAATGTCACTTGTTTGATTGTGGTTCAGACACCGCTGTCAACATATGGTGTTTTTCCACTGCATGGGTCCGGCTTTACTCCCGCAAAATTGGGCCGGTGACATTGCAAAGCCCCATCTCTAAAAGGAATGGGCTTTAAAAACCACAACAAGGGCGGCTGTTCACTCATCGTTTATTCACGTGTTGTTTTTGTTTTTTTGGACGGAACACGGCCCAGCACCCCAGTTCTCACAGATCAGTTTTCCTTGTTGCACGTATGGCTCACGCTGGAAATTCTTGTCGACCATCAGCCCAGGGGGAATTTAAAGCTCTTCAAAACACCTCAAGCTAATGCGTCGAGCTGCCGTTGTGAGTCCGATAGAAATAAATGTGAAAGCTGCTGTAATTTAATGGATTTTATAAGCGGAAGTTTGTGCTGGATTTGAATGAGCCCTGCATTTTGTGGTGATTGACATCTCTCTCTGGCCAATCAGTGCTTGGTTGGAACCCTTGGTTGGAACGTGATTGAATCTGATTTGTTTGTTCTGCTGTTCACACTGTCTATATGATCCATACAGGCTCCAAAGCTGCTTCTACCTGCAGTTTTAAATTAAAACTCTATTGTTTATTGTTTGTTTGACCAGAAGGGGATGGGTCTCCCTTGTGAGTCTTGGTCCTTTTCAAGGTTTCTTCCTCCAACTCTGAGGAACACTCGCCTTTGGCTCACTCTCCTGGGGATGTTAATTAAACGTTTTAGTTCTCAGATTCTGTAAAGCTGCTTTGTGACAACATCAGGTTGTAAAAAGTGCTATGCAAACAAATTTGACTTGACTTGACTTCACTAAACTGACACTGGGTCTGTCTGTAACACACAAAGCACTTTCTTTTTGAATTGAAGGAACCGGACTGTTGTTTTACTGCAGCGCAAATTACCCTTTTCTTTATTCCAAATGAGTATTAATTAAAGGCTGTTAAAACATGAACGGATGTTTCTTTCACTCTAAGTGCAAATTTGCTCTTGCAAACACGGCGTCTCCAAAGACGAGGAGGGGAGCGTAGACATAATGAGTTGAATATATTTGTGCAGCTTTATACTGACATGAAAAAAGGGTCTTCGCTGTTTTTTTTTTTTTTAATAAAAACACAATTTAAATTTCCACATGATTTATTTTCTCATAAATGAGAGATAGGAACGTGGATTAAGACGTTTCACAGGTTTTTTCATTTTCCAATATTTTTTGCCAAATGAAAATGCATTGATCAGTCCGTTTCCACGTCTTAAACACCTCAAATTAAAATGGAAATGCTTTGGACCATAGACCAGAGATCACTCTCAATTAAAAGTCACATGAATTCCGATCTGGCCATTTGTACTGCCATAGATCGGATATGAATCAGATCTCAATACCAATGGTGAAAGTGGCCCAAATCTGATTTTACAAAGTCAGATCCAAAGCGATTTGTGCCACACAAATGACACATCCATGTCACATATGAAGAAGCAGATTGGAGTTGGGCCAGTTTTATCTGATGTGCAAACGTAGCCTAAATGACCTTCAGTGGATAACGTTCAAACTGCAAAGTGACTGCTCACAGCAGACTACTGTGGACTATAAATCATCCATAGTTCTGAGTTTATCTAATTAGTCTGTTCAGTTATATGCACACTGGAATGAAATGCCACATTTTGCTATTCTATTATACGAGTTGATCTACCTTTCTGACTTTATCTCTCACTTTTGTTCCATAACTACATTATACTGAATTCTCTTCCTAAACCTAATTAAAAAGTTATTTTCCCAGCATCATGTGGTTTAATTTTTGGAGCGATCTGCCATAAGCTTTGAACCGTGTTCAACTCTGCTCTAATTTCATCAGTGTTCAGAGCTGGGAGTCTGCGATGAGGCGTCTCCCAACTTCATTTCATTCATCACAGAAAGCACATGATGGCCAGTTTCCGTTTGGCAGGACACGTCTTCCTGCATCTGTTTTGCGGTTGCATGTTTTCCAGGTCAGAGGACCTAAGAGTGAGTGTCAGGGTAAACATCTGACCTGGAGAGCGGTCAGCCAGTCAAGGCAGTTCCAAAGTTTTGTAAAATCACTTGCAAATTGTTTGGCATGACATAATAAGGCGTGAGTGAAGCCTTGTACTTTTTAAGTAATCTGAAACAGATGGGCTTATGTGGTCTCTTGACACTGACATGTTGTTACCTATAAAAAACATAATTGACATCCTGGAGGTGAAATGGGGCGTA
Organism: Hoplias malabaricus; assembly: GCF_029633855.1. Taxonomy (NCBI): domain Eukaryota; kingdom Metazoa; phylum Chordata; class Actinopteri; order Characiformes; family Erythrinidae; genus Hoplias; species Hoplias malabaricus. The sequence goes on from NC_089804.1 coordinate 14,464,429, forward strand.
TGAAATCAACACAATATTATAATGTACAATTATAATTCTTAAGCATGCATTTTGCCTGTATTTTGAAGGCTTCCATTACTTTAGCTTTAGCAAATTTCAACCACCAAAAAATATTTGAAAGACTACATTAGCCACAAGAGAACATTTTTAAATTTGGATTTTACGTTTAACTCTTCCTGGGGTCGGGCTCCTTACTCATTCCCAAAGATTCCAGGGAAAAATCCAGGGAAATCTGGTTTTAGAGAAAGTGAGTATGAAGTGAGTCAGATTTCTTGTAAATGCTCTGGCTAATGTTAAGCTGCTTCTTGGTGATTATTCCTCAGTCCCCTTCTGCACTCCTACCCTGACTCCTGTTAACTATCACTGTCGATTGGGATGTATTATGAAGATGGGATACTTCTGGTAAATTGTGAGAAAGGATAAGTCCAGTGAGGTTTGACTAGGGGCCCCATTGGGAGCCTTCATTCAGCCTCTGTTACATTACCTCATTTTGGGTGAGTTTTACACATTGTAGGGTTGACAGGCTGGATGAGGCATTTCCCCCAACCATGACAATTACAGTCATTATATAAAACAGGCAGAGCAAGTAAAACTGATACTGGTACATGTCATTTTTGTTGTAATTTTCACTTAACAAGAGAAAAGCAAAATGAAAAAGAACATTTGGGTATATGCCAGGGCTGGACAACACTTTATGTGGTAATTTAAATTACAATATTAGGCTCATATAGTGAGAATCATGCAACTTATCACAATTATTTCTGTATCAAACACAAACCAATAAAAAGACATTTGTGACAAGCTGCAGTATTTCAGAGTTTTTTACCACTCTGAATGTTTTTACTGTACGCAGCAAGCATCGTGACCAATCACAGTTCCAGATCAAATTTTCATGGGATGTTTTCGTGGTTAAATAAATAAATGATTCAAGCCATTTTTGATTCCCCAATTCGTTCTTATACAACGTGAGGTATACCACAATCACAATAATTTGTAGCATGCGTAGCCCTGGTACATAGTCTTTGGTTATTCAAAGTCAGTGAAAATGTATGTCAGAATTTCAGAGTAGTTTCTGTTTGAGGACAGTTTAGGCGGGCGAAGTTGGTTTACATAATTACACTAAATCCGTCAGGCAGGCTTCCTGTTGTAAATCCAGTCTTGCTCTGAGCATTGTGGTGGCTAACGCAACAGAGTGAAATCCTTCGGCAGCCATGACCAAACTGGAATAGACGCCGACTGCAGAAAGCATTGGGAATTTTCCAGGTGTGTAAACATAGTCCAGCTGCCAGCGTCCACACACCCAGTTCCGAAATTCATCATCACACGGACCCCCCCGATGTGGTCCGTGAACCAAGAACCAGAGAACACAAGACCACACTTAAGAACTGCTCTCTCCACCACTACACTGCTACTCTCACTGAATATTGATGAATGAACAGTGGATAATGATACCTGTCGTGGTCAAAGCAGATACAGAGCATGGATTAGGCCATTTTAGAGTTAGATCAGATATTAATAACCTTTACGTATAGTCAATTTTAGAAAACCCCTAGCTAAAGGCGAAGGGTAAAAGCTAGTGCTTATTCTTTGAGACATATGAACCTCTGACAGTCTTTCCAAACAGCTTGTAAAATGGCATCATTGAACAGCTCATCATGCTTGCAGGAGAACATTAAATTCCGACTTATATCAGCTCACAGACACCTGCTTTGGCTAGCACTGCAATAGCTACAGCAAGGCCTGGTGACGCAACAGCGTGGCATCACTTTTAATCAAAGCACACTTATTAATTTAGCGGTGTTGTTACTACCTGGATGGAGAACTGATCTTTGTGTGTTTTAAATGTCTAAGGAAGCAAACACTACACATGTCTAGCCTGATCAGTTCTATTTCTCTTTAGCGCTCCATGAAGTTACCTTTATTTTCCTTATAAAGGAGTTAAATGGGGAAGTTAACAGAGGGAACAAATGATCCTATTTTCATTATTACATCCTTATTTTTAACCAGTGGTTCCTCCTCTGTTGCCTTGTTCTGTACCGTGACACTGAATCATGCCGTTTTAGTCATTAGCTGTGTCTCTGGTGCTGGTTCTGGGACGTTTGCTGACTCACAGCTGCAGAAGCAGAAGCATCTGGTTCTGATTTGGCCTGGCCCACATGCTTTCTCCGTGTCCCAGCATGCTCTAGGGCACAGCTCAATGATGGGTTCTGGCCCTGCCCGGCGTACAGACAGGAAACACACAAGGCCAATAGCGGCCCACTGAAATATTAACAAGGCCAATAGGGAGGGGCTGCATGTGCCTGTGGATGAGTTTTCGGATGTGACTGGCTTTAAAATATTCTGTATCTAGCTCAGGATTGAGTCAGCCCTGGTCTGTATTTGTGTAACTCATTAACACTGTGTAGAATCATGCCCAATACTGGAAATCTGACTGAATGAATTTTTTTATTTTAAAGACATATTAGTCTAAATTAGGCTACGTCTTGTGCAGTGACATATAGCATCTTCTGATCGTGCTCCCTAGACATTTTGTGTTGATGGTAGGGTTGTGGGGGGAGTATAATGACAGCCACGGAAGACACACTCTCTTAAAAATAAATAATTCATTTAAAAAGAGTCTTGACTATTGATTCCCCTAACCCTGATTTACATAATCCATATCCACAGCAATATTCATCAATACCTTCTGATATATTTGATTGCTATTTTATTATATAAATAGGCCTGGACGATATGGACAAAATTTATATCACACAAAATATTTCTAAATTTCAGTCGATATGATATAATTTTGATATTGATATAAACAACAATCGATAAACTCCCATGATAAATTGAAAAACTGCATGAAACACGAAACATGACATCACCATCAAACATAAATATCCAGGCTTTGTCAATATTAATGCTTTTAAACTGTGAAATTGAGGGCAGTTAACTGGGCAGTGTCCTGTAATGACACTCAGTCACTGACAGATGCTGTAAAATATATATATATATATATATATATATATATAATATGTTTTAAATATTGAATATGTGTTTAAAATAATGGCGGCACGGTGGCAGCAGGTGGTGTCACACAGCTCCAGGGACCTGGAGGTTGTGGGTTCGATTTCCGCTCCAGGTGACTGTCTGTGAGGAGTGTGGTGTGTTCTCTCTGTGTATGCGTGGGTTTCCTCCGGGTGACTGTCTGTGAGGAGTGTGGTGTGTTCTCTCTGTGTCTGCGTGGGTTTCCTCCGGGTGACTGTCTGTGAGGAGTGTGGTGTGTTCTCTCTGTGTCTGCGTGGGTTTCCTCCGGGTGACTGTCTGTGAGGAGTGTGGTGTGTTCTCCCTGTGTCTGCGTGGGTTTCCTCCGTGTGACTGTCTGTGTGGTGTGTTCTGAATGAATGTTTAAAATAATATCATTGTTATTGAAACGTTTTATATTGCACTATATATTGATAATGAATTATTATCCAGCACTAACTATAAAATGTTTTTCTGAAATTACTGAAGTAAACAAACTGGGCTTGGTATATGTCCAAAAATATCTGCTCATACATTATCTCTTCTTAAATCATGATATATTGGCGCCCGATATATTGTTTGCAGATATGTGGATTTTTAGTCATTGTTATCGGTCTGATATTGGAATTTTAGCAGATATTACAACCGATAACGTGGCGTCTTTTTTGTGCTTGTGCATATGCACTGACGCCGTGGTCAAAGTCTTTTAAAATATCAGCGATACTTGTCCTTTGACAATCTATGGTAAAAAGAATTTGTTTGGCTTTAATCTAATGTGAATTTGCTTTCATTTTAGAAAGATAAAATTATTGGTTATTAATTTCAGTATTGGCTACTCCAAGGTGCTTATCGGTTATCGTATCGGCCAATAAATAAAGGTGCATCCCTATTATTAATATACATTAAATATATTTAATTGAATATAATAAATATTAAAATGCCATATGTTTGATTGCAATAGTGTGTTTTGAATTAAATAAAATTATTATTCAGTGTATTCTCATATTGCCAATTAATTTTTAGTTTAGGGCCATATCTCCCACCCCTAAAGTTGACTTTAATCTCATGTGTGGCTTCTCCAGAGCTTCTCATTATGCTCCATATTTTTATTTGGAGATTATACTAGCTGTATGTCCACAACTGAACATCTGTCCCCCTTAAAGCCACTGAATTCACTCCTAAAATAGTTTTCTACATCTTTTTGGTATATAGTGTATATTCAGAGTTTTGACAGATATTACATGTGTGCTATAATAAATATTGCTTAACAGATTTCACACAGTGTTGACATTCATTGAACTCAGTTAATGAAGTCTGTGTGCTGTAATACTGAGTTGAAAGATTCCAGTTCCACTGTTGTTATCTTGGTGTACCCTTCAGCAATGATCAGCGCATCAATCACTTCATTAAGCTGCAACAGCATGCCCACTTTAACATGCATATCTCCTGGCTCTGCGCCAGCGTTCACCTCCGTTGTGCAGCCACAGTGTTGTGATTGCTGCGGTCTCAGGGGGCTTTGCGGTTTGCATTGGGGCTCACTGAGGCATGAGTTCCTTTTGCATGATGGCAGCCAGTTTGCACACTGTCCACCTCCACTGGGACCACAGAGCTGTGCTGAAGACCTCCATTCCCCTCAGCTTTCATCAGTCAAAGAGGCCTTCTGCCTTTAGACAAATTTGAACATCTCTTTTTTTGTTTTGTTTTTATTTTGTTAATAAATCTTTATTTGAAACAGTAGGTAACAGTTATGTTTGCAGATGTGTTCTCTGTGGAGGATGTACTTCTCTTTCTTCATCAAAAACATTTGACTAGAGGCACCCAGTCTTTTAGATACAGCTATACTATATAGGTTTAGGTTTTACTATGGTTTGAACCTTCTTGGGTCACCCATCCATCAAATTCTATGTTTTTAGGAATATCTGTCAATATGGTTCAAACGTATCCAGAATCTGCAGATTCAACCCTTTCGATCCCATCTTATCACCACATCAGGAGTGACTGGGTCTACCAGAACTGCAGAACATTCCTCAGACACACAGTTAGGAGGCTATAAAGGGTCTGCACTGTACATTGTTAAGTGTGTCGTAGCTGTTATTTGTAAGTGTCTTCCCAGGTTTTGGAACTCAGGATGTTTATGCTCAGTGTACCATGTATTGTCTGTACTTGTGTTCTGTGTTACACCATGGTCCTGGAGGAACAATGACTCGTTTCACTGTGTACACGTGAATGGTTGACACACACACGGTATTCTCAAATACCACAAAAATATACACATTTGAAATGATGAGGCTATGAACTAAGAGGGGTTAAGATACACACGATACAAGTCATCTGCCTCTCATCATGTGTAACTTGTTGTAACTTGTTTTTTTTTTTGTTTTTTCACAACAGATATTTTTAAATCAGACTTCCATGTTGTCAGCTTTGGGCCAGATGTTGTCTTTTGTTTAGTGCTCTAGGGCAAATGGGCCCTGTCCATTTTAATGAATGCCCTTAGACCCCAGAGGTTCCATTCTGAGATGATACACTTCTACTAATCTAGACCTAGAACTAGGTTAAAAAATAGAGGACAGAACAGATAGGCAGACCATTTCTCAGTCAGTGGTGTTGAAGTGCATTTGGAGTGCACATGCTTAAAAATAACTCTAGGTGTAGCACGTAAAAGCTTTAGCTCAGTGCACTATACGTCAAATAGAGAGCCATTTCCTATACAGACCTTATCTCGCTCTCTGCCTACAGGGACTTTACTAAGCACATGTGAGTGAATTTATCAACATCCAGGCATGGTCGCTAATGGTGACGTCAAGAGAGCAAAAGGGAAACCGTAGGAAACACCTGCGGAAAAAAGAGAGAAGGGATGGACACGACCCATTGCCTCTGTCTCTTTCTGTGTTTACTTTGCTCAGTCAATTGTGTGTTTTTTGTTCTTGAAATTTCTCTGTAACAAATGGTTAAGGTTGTTTTTAGAAACATGCCATGCCTGCAGAAAAATATCCTCGGTGTGGACAATCGGTGACGTCTGTCTTTGTTTTTTTGGACACTGATCATCCGATGTTTCTTTCAGAGTCAAGGGTATAAATCAGGGTATTGTTACCCCAAAATGTTTCGTGTTTTTTATGTATTCTGATATTCTATTTTACCATATTACAACAATATATTGAAGTTGGTCCCAGAACACAACTAGGCCATTTCAGCACATGCTCTGTTAGAGCTATTGACTGGCCATAGGATTCTCACAGGACAGTCTCTCTCGATCGTTTTTTGAGGTCTTTTCCGGTAAAGAGAGCATTCCATTTGTAAATTTGAAGGCCACAAAAATGCCGGCCCACTCTTGCTCTGGCGGGCATGTGCTTTTGGAACCAGGGGGTGAAAGCTTCTATTTCATTTTCACAGAATACGCTGGAATATCCCAAAACAGGCCCAAATGCTGCGTGTGGGTCTTTTTCCCATTCAGCTCAAAGAATGAAAGCTGGGAGGAGTCCCAGCTCTGTGGCCCCTCCGCTATATCCGTGCCTGCTGACAATGGACCATTGTGTCAGGCCATTCTCAATTCTCACAGTCACTATGTGTGTGTGTGTGTGTGTGTGTGTGTGTGTGTGTGATTGTGTGTGTATCTCTCTCAGCTTCTTGTATCTTCACTGACATTTTTGCAGGCTACCGTCATCACTGACCACCCAGCGTAACACTGCTTCAGCTCGCCAAGACATCTCTAACTCTACCCTGCACTTGCACTCTCCCCTCCTGACAGGGCTCCTCTTCGTGGTGTTGAAGAGCTTCCTGTTATACTTATAAACACGAATAATAAAAGACTGGGGCATGTCATGTGTTCTGGGAAAACAGAGAATATCCAAACTTCTAACTTGCAATAACACCTGTAGAGGGCAGGACCAAGTATTGTTTGTTTACTTGAGCTTGAGTCTGCAGTCAAATGGTCAAATCAAGGCTACTTTGTGTTGTGTGAGTTGGGCATTAATCACTGTGTTGTTATAAAGGGAATGAATGCTAAGCATTCTGTCTATGGAGCATGTCGGTAAGACTCAATGCATGAAACCAGTGAATGTCTTTCATGCATTCACTGTGGAAGACCTGAAGGGGTTAATCTTGTCACATCCTGCTCATGACAGCCTTTGTTGAGGCACATTGCTCTGTTTCTGAAGTGCCTGCACCCCAGGGGCTGTGGCCTAATTGCAGATTCACTCAACGGCCCCTGGGGTGAAGGGGTGCTCTTTAATGCACACCCTCAGCTAGCCCTTCGGTTACACAAACACAGACCCAGGAAGGAGAATTTCATCCTTATCTTTGGTCTTTACCCTTCTGAGGTCAGCCTTTTATTGAAGTTATGAGTAAGGGGTCATAGACTCGTATGTAAACATGGCTCCTGTGAGAGACACATAAGACCATTTATGTGAAAATACATAATATCTTCAGAGGAATGGAAAGTTTTGTGAGCTCTCAGACCAGAAGATAGTGCCATCTGCTGTGCCTTATCCTCTGAAAGCATGTCTGTCTGAAACTGACCCGGGCTAATGAGGACAGCACGCTACACTAATTAGGCATCTGCTGGCTAAAGCAGTTGGCCATTGGCTGCAAACAGTGGGCAGATTTGTTGTTGTTGCTAATGTGACTTTTAAATTAAACAAAGATTTAGGGCTGATTTGGTGAAAATAACTAATTGGTTCATTCATTCGTTTTTCTGTAACCGCTTATCCAATTCAGGGTTGCAGTGGGGCCGGAGCCTACCCGGAATCACGGGTACACACCCTGGAGCGGGCACTTGTCCTTCACAGGGCGAGTCACCAATCCACCTACCAACGTGTGTTTTTGGACTGTGGGAGGAAACCGGAGCACCCGGAGGAAACCCACATAGACACAGAGAGAACCCACCACACTCATTACAGACAGTCACCCGGAGGAAACCCTCACAGACACAGGGAAAACACACCACACTCCTCACAGACAGTCACACGGAGGAAACCCACGCAGACACAGGGAGAACACACCACACTCCTCACAGACAGTCACCCGGAGGAAACCCATGCAGACACAGGGACAACACACCACACTCCTCACAGACAGTAACCCGGAGGAAACCCACGCGGACACAGGGAGAACACACCACACTCCTTACAGTCACCCGGAGCGGGACTCGAACCCACAACCTCCAGGTCCCTGGAGCTGTGTGACTGCGACACTACCTGCTGCACCGCCGTGCCACCTCAATAAATCTAATTGGGATTTTTATTTTTAAATATTGGGACTGTAATCTAAATTGAGATTACTGTTTTATTTCAGCATATACGTTTTTCTGGCTTGATGCTTGAAAGCTAGCTGTGGCTACGTTGTCATGTAAACAGTGAGTGTGTGTGGCTGATTCTGACTGCTTCAATGCATTTGCACATAAAATTGGCGATAAGTACAGCTCTTGCGATTTGAAAAAAATTGCACATGACAATAGTGATATAAAACGGGTTAAACTGTTGTTCTTACGAGTGATGCACGATATATTGCAGATATATGGATTTTTTTAAGTTATTGTTATCGGTCCGATATTAGAATTTTAGCCGATATTACAGCCGAAAACTTGGTGCCTATTTTTGCGCTTGTGGATATGCACTGACACCTGTAAATACATAACATCTGCTGTGTGGATGTTTTTCACAGATTCTGAGATTAATTTCTCTGTGGTGAAAAGTATTTTAAAATATGAGCAATAGATACACAGATAGCGGTATAAGCACACACACACACACACACACACACACAAACACACACACATAGCAGGTTAATTGACAGAAAGTTAATCTCAACCACCACAGTGCAGGTTCCCTTCTTATATAAAAACAAATCTATTTATAAAAAAATAGATATACATTTATTCAGCATCTGAATTTATTATTGACAAACGATTACAAACTCTCACTCAAACACTCTCTCTCTCTCTCTCTCTCTCTCTCTCTCTCTCTCTCTCTCTCTCTCTCTCTTCTCTCTCTCTCTTTCTCTCCCTTGCTTTATCGCTCAGAGCCACTTTATGCTAATTAGCGCCCCTCTAGAAACCATTCATGTGGAGCTTTGATAAAAATATAAATAAACTACAATTAATATACTTCAAAATAGAAACGTACAAATATTGAAGAAAAGGCTTGTCCTATGACAGCCTTTGATAAAAAAGTTTTTTTTTGCTTTAATCCAATGTGCTTTTGCTTTAATTTCAAAAAGATAAAATGATCAGTTATTAATATCGGTATTGGCTACTCCTAGGTGCTAATTATCGATTATTGTATCAGCCGGAATAATAAAAAATCAGCGCATCCCTAGTTCCTACTGTAGCTACTTTTGTTTAGAATATGTCTACTTCCTCCTGTCTGCCTCGTGTGTCTGTTTTGTAATAATTTTGAGCTGTTTAGTTCTTGTTTATTGCGTTGCTTTCAGTTCACTGAGCACCCTGAGAGCATTATCACAGGGCTTAGTTTCCTAATCACTTGCTGACAGTGGAAGGTTACTCTGGCCTCCTCTAGTGTGTGATACTGATCCCAGAGGAACAAGGCATCCCACACGCGTGGTCTTCACCCAACTGATTTTCTAACAAGGTTCTAACATACTAACAAGGTTTAGGACGTGAGCCAGCACTGATTGGCAGCTGGCGTCCACCCCATCTCGACCAACAAAGCCTGAGTCTTTTGTTGAGGGATGGGGCAGTTCTTCCCCCATTCAGTCTCAAATCCCACAGGGTCCCGAGCCAGATCGCTTTCCTCCAAGCTCTTACATTTGGAACGAGAGGAGTGTTGACTTCTTGATATGGCTTCAGTTGTGGGTATAGATATGAGCTTGAAATATTTGTTGTAGGCTGATAGGAGCTGACTGTTTACTTTAAGATTTGTCAGGGTCTGAACAATATAATGACTGCTGTAATTGTAAGTTTTTAAATTGTGATTAAAATAACATAACAAGTTACTAACCATTAAAACCTCAAGACATGTTTACAATAAATATGATGTGCAACACCATATGTTGCTGATGTATATACACACATATAAACACCATGTCTCATTAGATAATATGGAGAAAATAAATAGTGCTTTATTTAAAAAAAAAAAAAATTCTAAAAAATATTGACAACAGTATTTCCACCCGTTTTGATGGGAACCAAAGGTGACCTTGTAGGGGTGGTCAGTTCCAGCGCTACTGTTACTGAATATTGAATACAAAGTCATGTTTATCCACTGTTTACAGCAGGGGCAGAGCAGTCTGTTATATGGTACAAGTGTTTAAATGATGCAGATTAATATTTTCTTATTGTCCACCACTGTGCAATAGTATTTTATTTGAGCTCTTTCTGGAGCTTCTTTATCTCAACATTCCCCACAGACATAATCACAGTTTGCACTGAAGACCCGCCTATTCTTTGGTTCCAGCTGGAAACATAATTTTCTGGTTCTTCAAAAGATATATATTGGTGTAAACGCACTGAATGGTTTCATATTAGGATCAGGAACTGGATCTAAACAAGTTCTACCTTAGTGGACAATGTCTGTAATGTAATTGGACAGTGTTCTTTAATGACAGTCTCTGTGATATGCTCAGTAAAACGTACTCAGATACTCAGTGCGGTATTCTTTAACGTAATTCAAATAAACACTGTCCGAATATCCACCCCTAGCTACAGTCAGGTTCCGTCTGAAGGCCCAGTTAGAGCCTTTTTTATCCATTAGTAATAACGTTATTTTCATGGCAGACTTGGCCTGGAAACAAGGCACTAACTGCAGTCCACTTGAAAAAAAAAACACACTGTAAAACTAACAAAGGGACAACAAAAGCCTACTTGAAGAAAAAGAGAGAAATGTGGACAACTGTAATTCCAAACCATGGAGAAACAAACATGAAAGAAAGGGAAGTTTTGGATGTAAGACAGAGCTTTTGGCTGGAAATGTTTCTTATTTAAACTCCCAGAATAAAAAAATGAATTATATGCCAAACTCTGAGTGAAAGCAGTCTCACGGAGACATCTGTGCGAAAGCTGTGTGTTTTCTTCTAGAATGTAGAGGGAATACTAAGTGAGCAGGTAGCAGGATGTAAACTGGAATGTTTTGTATTAATCCACAAGTGTTACGTTTTGACATTAAACCCTGCATGTTCTTATTTACAGTTTTGCTGAAGTTTGACTTAGTGTTGGCTGCGTAAGTGTACAGTCAGATGTGCATCATTGCCCTTTGTAAAACCAGAATAAGTGACTCATGAATTTGTCTAGCGGTCATTTGCGATGTGATGCCAGATACTGAATTAGGTGCCCCAAATGTTTTGGTAATCTTACAGCTTACATTGCCTGTAGGTACAGACAGGCGATGCTGTTATTCTTGCAAGCAGAACAGAAGCTCTGTAATGGTTGTGGATGCATAAATAATGGTCGAGGAAATGTAAGCCACGACCTTATTCTGCTACAATTGCGTTATGTTGCACTTTGCTTCCATGAAATTTATATTCGTATACATTCATGTAAGCAGTAAATGGGACTGACCTTGACTTGAGGAATGTGTACATGGTTTAGGTCTAGCTTTTGTTTTTCTTTCTTTCTTTATTAAGGCCTTGGAGTAAACATGGTCTTCACAGTTACACTACAATGTTTTCATTTATTCATTCCTTCATTCGTTAATTTTTTTGTAACCGATGTTCAGAGTTCAAACGACATCCTGTTCAAGGTCGAGGTGGGTCTGGACCCTCCTCGTAATCACTGGGCGCATGGCGGGGACACACCCTGGGCAGGGCGACAGTCCATCACAGAGCTGATATGTTTTTCAGTACAACAAAATTAGCATCGTCTGAAAATGTGTGTGATGTTAATGTAATGGTTTACACAGTGTGGCCTCCATTACACACAGTAATCCAGACTTTAAAGGGGACATAGGAAAATGATCTCTTTTTCAGTGCATGAGACCATTCATTTGGGAAATAAGAGCCCCCACCACAATAAGAGGGACATAGAGCTCCCACCAACCCACAAACTGTTTAAATAAATCAACCCAGTTCACTTTTTGTTGTCTGCCAAAGTCAGAAAACATGGCGTAAAATGAGCAGTTCTGATTTTCTGCTTCTTACATAAAGTGCAAGCACTTTAGTGTTGCCCTGCCTCGTCCTCTGAACATTTCCATGCGAATATTGAGCGTGCGAAGACAAGGTTAAATTTAGCAAAACAAACTCAGCGGGCATGGAGATATAAAAGCACTGATGGTGAAAATTAGAAAGGAGAAAAATGAGAATCCTGGGCTCTTGCACTGAAACAAGCAGTGGTTCGTTCTCATTTAAAGGAGCAAGTGCTCTATCCAAAACAGGGCTGTTTACACAGGGGCAAATATGTCATTAAGACCCCAAAGAACTGTGTTAACATTAAAGGGGTATAAGGGTAAGCAGTAGAAACCCGGAAGTCGACGGTAATCCGTTCCGAAACTCGCGTTGACAACAGATGCGTTTGAGTTCCAAATCGAATTTCCCCATAAGAAATAACTGAAAACCCATTAATTGGCCAAGTAGCGTCAGTTAAGCTCAACGCGAGCGGCGTTTGTTTACAAAAGTCACATGGGTCGGGTCGGGTTCCTAGTTTTAAGGTTGACCTCAGAGTTGAAATTCTCTCGACATTTGGCGTCGACTTCAGAAACGGTCGACTTCCGAGGTTCTACTGTACTATAAATCCCTTTTAAGGCCAGTTATCCAGTTTCTTGTCCTTGAACTAGTGATGTCTATGGTCATATCTACACTGGAACTGCTGCTTAGTATAAGACCAGAAACTGGTCTGAATATAATGACAATTTTTTCTAACATGGTCTTTTATCCATTCTTTTTTTTAAAATTCATTCTTTTTTTAACATGATCTGACACATATAGTCACAAATACAGCTGTTCCGTATCGTATCATTCGTGATAATGTCAATATTTATTCATTCATTCATTCATTATCTGTAAGCGCTTATCCAATTCAGGGTCACGGTGGGTCCAGAGCCTACCTGGAATCATTGGGCGCAAGGCGGGAATACACCCTGGAGGGGGCGCCAGTCTTTCACAGGGCAACACAGACACACACATTCACTCACACCTACGGACACTTTTGAGTCACCAATCCACCTACCAACGTGTGTTTTTGGACTGTGGGAGGAAACCGGAGCACCCGGAGGAAACCCACGTGGACACAGAGAGAATACACCACACTCCTCACAGACAGTCACCCGGAGCGGGAATCGAACCCACAACCTCCAAGTCCCTGGAGCTGTGTGACTGCGACACCTACCTGCTGCGCCACCGTGCCGCCATAATGTCAATATAATTTTTATAATTATTTTATACCACTGTTATTGTGGTAATAGTAGCATTCTGACTTGTTTACATAATGACGTCTTGCATTAACCCATAACATGGCATTACATGAGTCATTTAGGCACAGCAACTGTATCGAAGAAATTGACTCGATTTTTGGAAAAGTTTGTTCAGTATAATTGTAAGGCCACATTACTCGGCCCTAAGTTAGTTTGTAAGCCCTATGTAAACAAACAAGATAAAACTTGCCAGGCACAATAGATCATTAAGATGAAATTGTGACACAGTGTGAGTTTATACAATATGTTGGATTTCTTTCTAATGTAGTAGTCAGATATATCTTGAGTTCTCTGTGGTACCTCCACAGGGCGTATTGGATATGGTCAGTGTCTAGAAAAATGTAACTCTTCTGTCTGACCTTGGCAAATCTCTATTAAGGAGTGTGTGTATGTGGTAATACTGACTTCCTGCTCTGTGTAGGCTATCTGTGAAAGCTCTTATGTAGTTTTATCCCGATTGGGATGAAGTGAGGTGAGGACATCTGCTCTTGGCGCAAGGGTCAGAGTGCAGCATGAGAAGGATCATGCCGCAGCCTTATGCCAAACCGTGACTAATCAAGTCTTTAGCAACGCTGCTGGTACGGCACTCATTTCTTGTGCAACATGTCTTTCAATTTAAAGCATCACACGGCATGATATTGGCATAAAAACTGACAGATGATGGAGTATAATGTGACATCAGATTAGTTCAACACAGCTCAAGACCGACTGCTGAGACTCTGTGCTTCTGAATATACTCCCAAACATTATCAGTATTTTAGGCCTCATGTGCCAAAGCACTGGATCATTAAATGAATAAGATCATTAGCAAGGACTTAATGAATTTTAGGCAGAGTGTTAAACAAATGAAAACACTAATCACTGCACAACTGTGTCCCCGAAGGAACCCAGTTTGAATTTGTTGTTGTAGAATAATTCATTGCAACTGCAGGCTTTGGTAACTGAATTATTGAAGTCCTATAATGTTTAAACCTTAGCGTAAGTCCAGGAATGTCTATCATTTGCTCCAAAATTCCACAATTTCTTTCACTTCAGAACATTTCCAGAGCCTTATCTGAATATAAGCACCATCATTTTAAGCAAAATAATCAGTGTCATTTTCTCATTTTTGGAAGCACTTAGAGGACAGGCTCCAAGTGCTATCTTTTCCCTTATTTTGTTGTGTTTCTCACAAATCACCAGAGCCCTGAGATTTTCCAGGATCTGTGCCTTTTCTCTGACCTTTTCTGATTTTCTTTCCCACAGCTGTGAAACAGGTCCTTCCCAGAGTCCATAGATTATTCCTTGTCGCCTGCGTCAGTGCATTATCAGCTGGAGCAGTGTGGCCAGGCCAGGGATGACAGGAAGGAAGTCATTTTCACGCTTGCTTTTGCTGCTGCTGCAGGGATTCGGTTCTCTTGAGCTTACTCTTTTTGGTCACATCTGTGCAACACACGGACACAATTGTGTCTGTGTGTAAGGAAGTCTAGAAGACAGTTGAAATATTGCCCTTCCTCTTAATCTCCTCAAAGGCTAAAGAATTTACATGGTGGTGGTGTGTTAGTGTGTGTTGTGCTGGTACGAGTGGATCAGCCACAGCAGTGCTGCTGCAGTTTTTAAACACCTACGTCTCACTGCTGGACCGAGAATAGTCCACCAACTAACAATATCCACCCCACAGCGTCATGTGTCTAGCAACAGATGAGCTACTGTCTCTGACTTAACATCTACAAGGTGGACCAATGAAGTAGGTGCGTCTAAAAGAGTGGCTGGTGAGTGGACACAGTGTTTATAAACTTGAGCAACACTGATGTGTCTGATCCACTCATACCAGCATAACACACACTAACACACCTCAACCATGTCAGTGTGCCTGCAGCACTGAGAATGATCCACAACACAAATCATACCTTCTCTGTGTTCTGACCTTTGAGGAACAGGGTGAGAGGGAAGTACAAAATTATGCAGAGAAGCAGGTGGACTGCAGTCTGTAATTATACTACAAAAGGAGTTGATATAATGGACAGTGAGTGTAGTTACAAAATAGGTGTATAGCTAGCACTATAACTAGCTAGCACAATAACCCTTCCTACTAAAGTGATAGCCTAGCACTGTAGCACTGGGATGTAGCTAATGGGTGTTAGATCACAAGGTGCATTTAAACTGTGCAGTACTGTGACTCCTAAGCACCTCTGGCCATTTGTGAAGTAGACCACGGTGGACAAACCTTCTTGACCAGATGTGACTGGGCTACACCAGTTCAAACTATAAATCATGCAACACAAGGGTACTCCAAGAACAGACTTGTAGCTGCAGCCGTGGACCTGCACCTAGCCTAAATCCACTAAATAAAATAACTAAAAATATTTATGTTTGAAATGTCTGCACCCGGCACAGGAGCCTTTTTCCACACTCCACTAACAGGCTGTGCTTCAGCAGCTGCTTTTGGCCTGGATGCGTGTGAGCTGGGAGGGAGAGCATTCCTCCAGTGACAGGCCGTAACTGAGCCGGATGCTCTGCTGGATAATGGACTGCCAACTCTGCAATCTATGGGAGCAGTTTTGTGTAGCATAACCAGCACTGTCGAGTCCCTGAGCATAGACATTTCATCGTACAGAGAGATCGACTGTCTCGATTGTAGTGACTCCCGAAGAAAAAAAGAACAAGTTAAAAAAGCTCAAGGAGATTGACAATATAAAAAAAATTAATTTCAGGTATGCATGTTGTTTCTGGTGCATGGAAGGGGTGGCCTTGCTTCAGTCATGACTTGCCGGGTCGGGGGATCAAACCAGCAGCCTTCCAGTTACAAGCCCAGTCCCCTAACCACCAGGCCACGGCTGCCCCTTTATTGAATTCTAATTCAATAAAGTGATTCTAATTCTAATTCTGGTGCATGGAAGGGGTGAGTGAGAAGATATGTTTTTTTTTCTGAACTGACACAGAGTGATTTGAGCTGATGCCTCTTAGGAGAAGTAAGCCCTAACCATGTTCTCACCAGAAAATACACGTGTTCAGATTAAGGTCCAGACTCGCCGTTAGCAAGCAGACGTATGTCAACATTATTTAAAGCTTTTCAGCATGCCGGGAGGTGCACGGACATTAATGGCTCCCTCTCGCAGAGCTAGCATCCATGTTTTCATTCGAGAGCCTGTCCTGACAGAAGCATTCTCAGCTGTGCTAATCTGTCTGTAAGAACAAAGTTCAGTCTCAGTGCCAGACTCTCAGCTGCCAACAGCCAATCAATACGGCAGTTAAGCGATCATTAAAACCTGAAAACTTCAGGAGCTATTGATCAGAACGTCCGTTTACAGATGGAGTTTATGTTCAGACTGCTAATAGCACTGTGCATACAGTTTCAGGCACTTCCATGCAAGCCGCAAAGAGGTATTAAGAGATTTATGTTGCCATTCCTTGCTTTCTAATGGCACTTTTTTCTTATTTAAAAATCAATATTTACAAAATATAATGTGCGTTACATTTGAAAACGTGGAGGATTGGCTAACAGAGACATTGTAAATGCATTTATTAATGCTAACCTGGTTTTCTTTCATTGGAAAATGATATATACATAATACACGGATACTTTTATTTTACGTCATACTCATATAGATTTACGGTAGATAATCTTTCCAAATTAAAGGGTGAAATAATTAAGGACATGACAAATTAACATTAGCTGAGGTGGATATATTCACTTAGCATATGTCTGTTTTTTGTAAAAACAAGATTGGCTGCCATGGGTCTGTATTTTAAATAGTTTATTGATAGTAAAATGCTGAGATGCATCAATCTGAAACATGCAGTGTGTGGTTGGCTAGAAACTTTTTAGAGAAATGTTTATTCTTTTTTAAATATATTTAAAAAATGGCTCACAAGTCAAATCCCCAATCTGACTTAAATTCCCATCCCCCCTAGCACATAGGCTAATTGGCTAAGTGCATTTTCCAAGTGTCCCTTCTCCCTGTATCGTGTTGTAACCGTGAATGCAGTGAACCATGGATATCCTGTGGAGTGGATGGCCAGAGGCGAGTGATTGGAGAGTGCTGAATGACTGCAGACGGGCAAAAGTTCAGCCTTCTCAGACATGTCATCCGGTCAAGTGGCAGTTCCCGACGACTCCAAGTGAAAGTGTGTTGATTTTGGAGGGGTTCAGCATGCAGTCAGGCAAGCGAAATGCAAATCTCCCCTCTTTTTAACCCTCATTTTTCTTCCCCTCACTGTAGATGCTCTCCTAAGACCAGACAGCAGTTTCATTTCAGTCGATTTTGGAGGTTGTGGCCACTGTTGCCAGAGACGTGGTGAACTGTACTTGTTTAGCTGCTCTCTGGCAGGGCTAAGTGAGCTCAGCTGGCCATAGCATGCAAACAATTCCCAAATCACAGGCCTGTGGGAATCATGTGTGGAAACAGGCCACACGCACAGGTTTGGCATTTTCTGTCCAACTCTGCACGCTTCCGTTCCAGTGTTCGTTTCCACCTGAGAACTGACAGTGAAGAAATGTCACTGGAAACACTGGTGCCCTGTGGGAGCTATAGACTCTCTACACGACTCAGTATGGCTCGGCTCGACTGGCAGGGCTCCCCCACGAAATGGAGCCGGAGATGTCGCAAAAAACCCCGTCTCTAACAAGAATCAATGGCTTTGAAAACCATAACAATGGCGGCGGTAAAGTTAGGCACTGTTTATTCGTGTATTCGCGTGTTGTTTTTGTTTTTTGGACTGAACACGGCTACACGCCCCAGTTCTCTCAGATCAGTGTTACTTGTATCACATTCGGCTTTCACGGGAAATTTTTGTCGGCCATTGGCCCAAGAAGCATATAAAACTTCAAATTCAAAACACCTTGAGGTAAAGTTACGAGCTGCCGTTGTTAGTCGATAAAAATAAATGTGAAAGCTGCTGTAACTTAAGAGATTTAACAAGCGGTGGTTTGTTCTGGATTTGAATGAGTTCTGCATTTCTGCACGGTTGGAACCCAGTGCGAACAGGGACTGAAAACCTCCCAGGTTCCAGGGACTAGGCACTAGAGCTGTGCTGAGTCAAGTAGAGCCTTGTTGGTTCCATGCAGTGGAAAAGCGCCATAAATTGATCAGTCACTATGTATCCACTACGAATCAGTTCGCTGATGTGTGGGAGCTGACTTGGGTTCAGTTATCTCATAGTACAGCCCAAAATGATCAATCAGACTGCTGTTACAATGTCAACGTTGAATTCTAACCTCTGATACTGAATGATGGTCGAAATGTTCCCATAAAGTCATGTCTCTGGAACATCGCCCTCTCTGAAGATAATGTGGAAGGATTTTCTTGGAAATGTGCATTTGAAACAGTTTGAAGTGTTTGAGAATCACTGTGCTTAACCAAATGCACTGCACATAGAGGGAATGTGTCTTGGTGAATGCACGCATAACATGTAACACACACTGAACAGTTTTAATATACAATATTTAATAAAAGATTTAGAGATTTTTGAACATTTGTAATATTTGTACATTTTCCTTCAGATGGGTAAAAATGGCTGGGTCGAATCAGTACAATCAGATCTCATTTTTTAAAGTTCCATTTGAAGAAAAAAACCCTTCCACAGTACAACAGCATTTAAAACTTCAGAAAGGCTTCATCAGTCTGATGAGCAAAGCACTTTCTCCTCTTATCTCTTCAAGGACGTTCATGTTGAATGTCTGTTGTACTTTGCAGACAATAAAAGATGCACACAAATAAATTATACTTTATATAACCAGCACAAGACTTTAAATCAAAGCGGTTGGCAAATCTCCAGTGACAGGCGAGGACGAGGAGGGAAGGAGCTATTCTAAACACACTGCACTACTAAGCCTAGTTTCTCTTGTGTGTGGTAGTTGAAGTGGCCCTTTGTGAAGTAGGCAGCGCAAATGTTCACCAAATATTAAATTCACAGAAACATTTATAAATCACAGTGTGACTGTGCAAAGTAAACCAAAGCCAAAACAATTTAAAGGCTTAAGGTTTCTATTCGTCAACATTTTATCTACATTTTGTGTTCCACCTCAAATGGTGCCTAGGTGTCATGATTAAACTGTTTTGAGGTGGGGGCGGCACGGTGGTGCAGCAGGTAGTGTCGCAGTCACACAGCTCCAGGGGCCTGGAGGTTGTGGGTTCAATTCCCGCGGGTGACTGTCTGTGAGGAGTGTGGTGTGTTCTCCGTGTCCGCGTGGGTTTCCTCCGGGTGACTGTCTATGAGGAGTGTGGTGTGTTCTCTCTGTGTCCGCGTGGGATTCTTCTGGGTGACTGTCTGTGAGGAGTGTGGTGTTCTCCGGGTGACTGCCTGTGAGGAGTGTGGTCTCCGGGAGACTGTCTGTGAGGAGTGTGGTGTGTCCTCCCTGTGTCTGCGTGGGTTTCCTCCGGGTGAATCTCTGTGAGGAGTGTGGTGTGTTCTCCCTGTGTCTGCGTGGGTTTCCTCCGTGTGACTGTCTGTGAGGAGTGTGGTGTGTCCTCCCTGTGTCTGCGTGGGTTTCCTCCGGGTGAATCTCTGTGAGGAGTGTGGTGTGTTCTCCCTGTGTCTGCGTGGGTTTCCTCCGAGTGACTGTCTGTGAGGAGTGTGGTGTGTTCTCCCTCTGTCCGCGTGGGTTTCCGGGTGCTCCGGTTTCCTCCCACAGTCAAAAAACACACATTGGTAGGTGGATTGGTGACTCAAAAGAGTCCATGTGTGTGAGTGAATGTGTGTGTGTCTGTGTTGCCCTGTGAAGGACTGGCGCCCCCTCCAGGGTGTATTCCTGCCAGGTAGACTCTGGACCTACCACAACCCTGAACTGGATAAGCGGTTACAGATAATGAATGAATGAATGTTTTGAGATGGAATGCAAAATGACATTTAAGCTCAGGTAAAAGTACAGCTGATTGTATTGGGTTTCTTTGTTTGTTTATTTGTTTGTTTGTTTGTTTTTAAGGCGGTTGGTACAGTTGTGGCCTAAACTGTACTGTAATCATTTTGAAATGTATATTTTACACATAGGTCTCTTTCATTTATTGTCAGTTTCAATTCGAGACAGTTCCAAGAGTTTGTATCATTAAGTTCTCTACATATTATTACAGTTAGTTAGTTTGTATTCCATTAGAAATGTTGGTTTGTGACTTATGGAGCTGTGGAAATGAGACACTACAAGTCTTTAATTGCGAATGCACTACGGAGGATTGCTGCTTGTTACTAAACCATCAACTGTAGCCAGCAGACTGTGATGTATCATCATTGGACCATAAGTGATTAACTGTGGCCTGGGCGGTCACGTCAGCTCTGGGAGGCAGTTAGTGCAGAAATGTGTATACACTGTCTGGGGCTGATGCTGTCGGCTCTGCTTTCACACAGTGCATTTAAGTGAGCACATTTTACTGTGGAATTAAGGGCAAGTAAAAAAACAGGGAAGGTTCTGAGCCTTTTTGTGTGAGTGAGAGAGTTATATCTTCACACTGACGTTTAACTGCTGCGCTGAGAATGATCCACCACCTAAACCATACCGGCTCTTCTGGGGATGCTCTTTAGATTCTGAATATAGCCTGGGCTGTATTTTCAGACCCTGTTTGTAACTGAGGCCACCTGGTAGATGCCTGTCTTGGGTTTGCTTTAAGAAGAATGTAAGAACAGCGAGGCAAGTGCACCCACAGGCATACCACCCCAAAATAACCCAAACAAGTGTAAATAGGAGCGGCTGAAAGCACAGCCCACAATCCTGCCCCTCCCCCCCCCTGCCCCCACCACACTATTCACCCATCCATTCTGACAAAGACTCAAACTAAATGCTCAATTAGGCTCCAAAAGCAATCAATGACATCATGTCTCAGACAGGATGTGGCTTTGATTCAATGTGAGAATTGCACCCAGACAGACACCCTCCCAGACAGCGTAGGGTTTCCCTTTTATAGACGTAGGGCATTTTATCAGCTAATTAATGTGTGTCATATTAAAATCCAAAAACCTTTTCCCTTTTCCACCAGCACATTATTTGACTCAGCTACATGTTAAAATCTACTTTCTCAGCTGCCTAACACAGAACTGTGGGTGCAGTAAAGGTGTGGGTGGACCCTGGTTCTCAGCTGTGTTGTGTCACTGGTAGTTAATGGAGTGTGAGAGTGTTTGTGTCATTATTATTGGCACCATGTGAAAAAGTGGGTAGTGCCCATCTTAGCTGGTACTTCCTGGCAGATGCTTAGGGGTCACTACCTGGCTATCTTCTCACCTCAAACTGACAGGAACACACACACAAACACACAGCTACACAAAGCCTGCCAGATTGTACTCACTCGGGTTCCAGATTGTCAGCTGTTTCTTTGTTCTAACTGTGAAAGGGATCAGCCCATATACAGCGACATAAGATAAAAGCCTCTGTAGGATGTGTTTGTAATTATATGATTTGTATGGATCATATCGCTGGAAACTGAATAATAGTTACATTACACTTTTCTAGACACCCACATCACTTTACAGCCTTTTGAACAAGCACCACCAATGTGCATCATCCACCTGGATGATACATTAGTTACGGTAGGTCCAGGAATCATTTGGGCACGAGGCAGGAATACACCCTGGAGGGGGCGCCAGTCCTTCACAGGGTGTATATATATATATATATATATGAATTTTCTGTCTATATATACATGTGGCATGAGTCTATTTACATGTTTCAATCTTAAGACCCTACGTCTAACACCACAGAGGTTTGAGGAAGAGTGTTCTCAGGCTGAATATTTGGTGATTTACCAAAAGCCGTATTGGTGCTATTAACCAGCTGAGAGCGGACTCCTGCAGGAACAGCTTGATCTAAAGTGCTTTGCTCAAGGGCACAGTGTCAGTACCCATCAGCTGTGATTGAACCCATTATGAAGTGTTTAGAAAGCCACCTGGTTTCTGAGCTGCCACACCTAAGATATGTCCATGCTCATTGGATATTTTGCCCTAGCCTCTCCACAGTAGGCTGGATCCTGAGCATGGATGTGGTACGTTAGAGCATGGTGCTCCCAGGAGACACAGCATTGTCGAAGTGTCACTGGAACAGTGCTTTAAATGAATGGTTTGTGCTAAATAAACAAACAAACATTAATTTATTGTCTGTAACCGCTTACCCAGTTCAGGGTCGCGGTGGGTGCAGATCCTACACGGAATCAATGGCTGCAAGGTGGGGACACACCCTGGATGGGGCGCCAATGCTTCAACAAACAAACCAAAAATTACATTTGCACAGTTTTTTTTAGATTCACTAATGTGGTTTCTGAGACGTTAAAGTCTCTGGTAAAGTAAAAGCTTCATAGGTCAAAAGAGTCTTCCCGACAGCTCATTTCTGCCCATATGTTTGTTCTTCGGACCCTCTGAGGTATCATTGTAGCTTTGTCATTCATCGCCCAGTCTGCGTTTGTTTTTTTCGTATCTCTGAAGCTCTCCTCATTAAATTATTTTTGATGTTTGAATCATTAGTGGTGTCTTTGCGGAGTGAAGGAGGGTGACATCATTGCTGCACAGTGAGTGAGTAAGTAGCCGTGGTCTTATGATAGCAGCAGTGCTACAGCCAGACTGACAACAAGGCTAAATTTGCTAGCAGCAGCAGTGTTCACACAGAAGACAACGCAGACAGAGCTGTGCTGGAGGACAAGGGTCAGAATTATCCCTGCCCTAGTAGTGGTTACCATGGTTACAAGCTGGAGGCAACATGCATCCGTCCTGGGAGTGTCATGTGCAATGAACTGGGATGTCTAGAGAGAGAGAGAGAGAGAGAGAGAGAGCCTGAGGGTCAGAGACAGCAGCTGTCCTCCAAGCCAGAGCGTTTCTACTCAGGAAGCATATCTGCAAAGTTAGCAGCTTTCATGCTAACTGTCTACAAAGCCACACCATCATTTCTACATGCAGACACTGCAGTCTGAGCACAGGGGGAAAAGGATGTGCTGGATTTACTTGACTCAACGATTTTTACATCATTTGTACATGAATAAAAAAACATCAGCACGGATTCAACTGGCTTACATTTGTCAAATCAATTTGGGGGGGTGTGGGGGGGGGGGGATTCCCTATTTTCCTCCAGAAGTTACATAGTGCAGTTTCTGCCATGCTGAGCCCAGAGTAGCAGTGACAGAGACTCTGTTCTCCCTGTTACAGGTCAGGTGAATTTTACACATAGGACTCTTTCATTTATTGTCAGTTTCAATTCAAGTTCACAATAATAATTTAAAATTTTTTTAGAAAATTCAATTTTTTTCAAGTGTTTTCTCACCATTTGCTAGCAGTCCAGTCTGTTTCTGTGCTAGAAATATGTCTGGTGTGTTTATGAAGCCATACTGTCAGTAAACTGAAAACCGAAAGTGCTATGGACTAAACAACTACAGAAACAAATGACTTTCTGTGGTAAATCAAACCAAGTTAAACATCAATGTCTCTTTTTTTCCCCTCAAATATACCATTCCAACTTAAACAACACTGAGTTTCCGAACGTAAACAAACCAGAAAGAGCAGTGTTTGGAACATGCCTCACTTTGTATGTGACAAAATCATGTCGGGGCACGCTCTCCCAGAACTTGCTGAGAATGAAGTGAAGGCACTGCAGCTCAAAAAATATAGCCTTTTAACATGAGTGCCAACGAGAGGGGTCATGTGTGATTTTGAATCTTCCAAAGGCCTTCGTCCAAAAAGAGGAGGGACTATATGGAAAAATAAAAACAATGTGGATTAGACTGTGATACTCAGAGGTGGGACAATCCATCTGGCAGTGCTTGGTTAATACAGAGTTGTGGGTAAATACTGTGTTAGAATGTGAGAAAAAAAGCCCTCTCTCTCCCTTTTGGCAATGCATCAGCCCATAGCCCTAAGGAATGAAGCACCCATGCATATAGGAGATTTATGACCAAATTAATGTTTATTAAGTGTTAAAAAAGCTGAATTAACTATGAACATATAAACACATCTGCTTCAGTAAGAAGTGACTCAAAATGACCAAATGAATGGTGTCCCTGTATTATTTCATGTGTGTGTATGCGAGGGTGGTGTCTGTGTATATAGTTGTACATAGATAGAGAGACAGAGAGGGGGCTGATGCACACATTCTGTCAAAGAAACACATTTCCGTATAAACTCTCTCACACCTTCTGACAAACTCTCTCCAGCTCTCATCTGGCACACAACAACCCATGGACATCTGCCACAGGCTGTGGGTGAGTGTGGTGGTCTGGCTGTGTTTTTGGGGTGGGTTAGCCATGCACTGCGGTTAGCCTCCCTTCTCTCTGCTTTGTCTGTGTAGAATTACTGGCAGCATCCATTCTCATCACTCATCACACTCCTCGCGAAAAATAAACACACACACACACAAAATGCTGTGTTAGCTGCCAGACACTGTTGTGATGAGCCTCTCAGTGGGTGTGTCTCAGCCATGTTTTCAGCCTTTCTGGGCCAGACTTAGACTCGAGGAGACACTTGGCTGCTATCTAAGAACAGGAGGAGAGGCTCGGGGCTCAGTCTTCCTGGAGAGAGAGTGTTTTTATCCAATCGGTACCTTTGATATACACACGATCCTAAAAGGCTAGTTCAGTGACAAATCAGTTTTTAAGTTAATCGGTTTTACCTTTACATTTTGCTCTAGTGCTTTGAGGCTGATGTAACTAGTAATTTACTGAAAATTGCCTAAATAATCACACTTTGCTCAAAACATCACACTGTTAAATAATTCCAAGTAGACTTGCTTATGTATTTACTCTTATCTATAAAAAATATGTACCGTTCAGCTAGGTCTGGACAATAATTCAATATCAGTATATATTGCAATATAAAATGGTTCAATGGGGCGGCACGGTGTCGCAGCAGGTGGTGTCACAGTCACGCAGCTCCAGGGACCTGGAGGTTGTGGGTTCGAGTTCCGCTCCGGTTGACTGTCTGTGAGGAGTGTGGTGTGTTCTTCCTGTGTCTGCGTGGGTTTCCTCCGGGTGACTGTCTGTGAGGAGTGTGGTGTGTTCTCCCTGTGTCTGCGTGGGTTTCCTCCGGGTGACTGTCTGTGAGGAGTGTGGTGTGTTCTCCCTGTGTCTGCGTGGGTTTCCTCAGGGTGCTCCGGTTTCCTCCCACAGTCCAAAAACACACGTTGGTAGGTGGATTGGTGACTCAAAAGTGTGTGAGTGAATGTGTGAGTGTGTGTTGCCCTGTGAAGGACTGGCGCCCCCTACAGGGTGTATTCCCGCCTTGCGCCCAATGATTCCAGGTAGACGCTGGACCCACCGCGACCCTGAACTGTATAAGTGGTTACAAATAATGAATGAATGAATGAATGAAAATGGTTCAATAACATGATTTTTAAACACATTTTCAGTTTTTCAATATACATTAGTTACATCATCTGTCACCGACCGATGTTCATTACAGGGCACTGTCGTCAGTTATTTTCTAAACTAACTTTAAAATGAATATTGGCAAAGCCAAGAGGTTTATGTTTGACGGTGATGTCATGTTTCTTGATTTTCTCGGCAGGTTTTTAAATAGTTTTTTAGTAAAGAAAATGGAACCCTGAAACATTTGAAAGACCTTTTGCATGATTAAAGGGTTCTTTGCATCACGATAGGGTTCTTCAGACTGATGGAGAATGTGCTATAAATGGTTCTATATAGCGCTTTTTAGAAAAGGGTTGTGTTATGATGTTAATATGGTCATTAATTTTCAGTGGTGACCTGTTAGATGCCAAATTGTGAACCCTCATCCATCTACACTGTTTAACCTCAGATCCTGCCAGATACTGATCTTACTTTGTTTTCTCCATCAGTCGACATTAACCCTGTCAGCTTCAGCACATTGTTAATACGTTTAACCATTTACCCACCCAGTTTGATCAGTTAACCACTAACATCAGTGATAACGTGGTGTTTACCTTAAAAAGTGGAATAAATACATTCCCATTCTCGGATCTGAGCTTATTTCTTTATTTTGAAATTATTAATAACTTCTCTGACACTATGGGTATGACTATTAGAAAAGAGGAACTGTTTCACTTCCTATCACTGTGTTACAAATGATTATTAGTGACCTTTAAGGTGTTTACATCCTAATTAATAACCATGTAATAAACAGGATTTTAAACCTTTTATTAACCTTTATAATTCTTATTTTAAAGTAGTACCAAGCCATCTGTAGCACACACTTGATCAAGGTGCAGAACCCCTTCATGATGCAATAAAGCCTTAAACCATTTTTCTTACTAAAGAACCCTGGCAGAACCGTCATCTTTAAGTGTGTAGAGTTTACTTGCTTTTGGCGATCGTGCTGTAGATGGCATCACGATATGGTGTACAGTGACAGTGCTGTAACTTGATGGTGTTTTGTGTTTTTCAGGGCGAACATTGATGAGGTGGAGACAGAAGTAGTGGAGATTGAAGCTAAGCTTGACAAGGTAAGACACACTTTGTGTGAGTTTAGTGTTCAGTTGTAAATCACAGATGCAGATTTTCTCACTAATACCCTCCAAATTCTGATGAAATGTTTATGAGCCCAGAGTTTCAATTCAGGATTGTTCACGTCCATCAGCTGCTGACAGAGGGCATGTGTTACATCTGTTTAAACAGAACTTTAATTGCAGCACCAAAGCGTTTCCATAAGCTGTGTTATCCCTCTTACTGTATTCTAATTGAAAAGCATATGAGGGCTTGATTAACCATATGCAGGGCTTGGTTTGTGTGTGGGTGTGGGTGCCTGTCGTGCCAGGCTACGGTGTGATTAGAGGCATCTTCTGGATTAGCTGATGGTAACCCTGTTAAACTGGAGTAAAGCAGACTTTGTAACTAAGAGCGAAGTTAATTCACTCACTGAACACATACATTTTCACAAGGATGTTTGGCTTATGGAGACCCATTAATTATAGGTTCATAAAACAGCAGCAGCCAATATATTATTTGGCATTAATATTGTTAGCCCAATATTTAAAATACCTGAAGATAGTGAATGATATGGCCTTAAATTTAATAAGTTAAATAGCATTAGTCTTCATATCTGTGAATTGTTAAGCAAGGTGCGTTTATATGGATTCTAACTAGTGTCTATATTGATCACTGTAGCTCACACAAATGCTACTGCATTAATGAATCAAAGGGCTAGTCTGAGCATTATTACAGTGATACCGTGGAGAGCAGAATGTCCATTAGTGCCCAGTAAGTGGCTCTGTGGTGTCTGAGCATGGCGTTAGCCTGGAATCAGAGAGCAGATGCCTCACTAATGCATGTGATGTCACTGGCCCATCTGTTCCTGGTGACCTTGAGTGACAGCTGTCAATCTGGATTACTCCTCCTTCTCCTCCTCCTTTACTCCCATTTCTCCAGGTCACTCTCAGGGCAGGCCCAGTTAGTACTGACACTAGTGCACACTGGAGAAGGTAAATATGCCATGGTTGAAGTCCATAAGCTCAGTCCATTAGCTTTTTTGGTAATTCCATATATACATTACCTTCCAGTTTATTTAGTAATAAGTTACACAATATCCGGAGCATTTCTATTGGTCCATTCCCAAGAGGGCACTAAAACCCCACTACTATTGTGTCAACTAACATACGTTTGCAGTGGTTAAGTGAGTAGCTTTTTATAAAGGGCCTATCCACCTTTAATTTAGATGTAAAGCATGATATGAATCTGGCTTTTAACACATTCACTCACTCACTGCCTCACATGCACGGAGCTTATGGATTTAAATTGTTTTCAGCTGATTGAATTGAACTGTAGCACAGGTCTGACTGCTTGGAAGTGATTTATGAAACATTTTGACGATTTTATACATGATTCCATTAAGAATTCAGTTTTACAGTGCGTTTCTTCTCCATTAATAATTACATAATAAAATATTTAGATTTTGATTTCTCACTTTTTAATTAAAGTGAGCTTTTATAAGTGACCCATATACATCACCCCATATCACCCGTTAGCTGTCTGCCCTTATTCATGTGCGTTAATTAGCAAATACAGTGCATGCAGCGCTTAGGCCTGTCCCAGATGAATCTTTTCGGCTTATTCGTGGATATGATTCAGTTTGAATGGAACTCATATTGTTTACTGGCTTGTTGTTGTTGTTGTTGTTGTTGTTGTTGTTGTTGTTGTTTTAGACTTTGAGTTTGCTTCCACATGTGGCTTATGGCTTATGTAATT
Organism: Hoplias malabaricus; assembly: GCF_029633855.1. Lineage (NCBI taxonomy): Eukaryota > Metazoa > Chordata > Actinopteri > Characiformes > Erythrinidae > Hoplias > Hoplias malabaricus. The sequence continues at coordinate 14,492,891 of NC_089804.1, forward strand.
ACAGCCTTGGACTATTAGATCAGGCAAAGGCGGACAAGCAGTAAGCGTGACTGAGATTGCATTCCTCGTCCTTTCTTGTGTTTACCATCATTTTCTTCTGTAACTAAGGCAACAGCACAAGGATAAAGCCTCCACTACACGTCTGGTTTCAATCAGTTGGTGATATTTATTCAATGTGTTGCTAAAGTTGCTTTTTATAATTTTCTGCAAACATTCAATGACAGTCAAGTCTGGAGTATGGATAAAACTAAACTCAGAACAGTTTGGAACAGTTTGTGAAATGAAAAACAAAGAGAACACAGTGAAAAACTGATAATAAACCCACGTTGATTGCTTTTGAAATGAAAATTGCACAAAGACAAGAAATTCAAACTTTGTTGACACAAGAATCTCGAAGAACCATGAAGATCACAATTTATTCTTGCAAAAAAGGGGTGAAGCCACAGGCCAAATGTAGAGAAGAACAGGCAACATCAACTCTCAGAACTCCAATTCCCAGACCCGCCCAGCACTAATCACCACAATCAATGCTGACTGGGAGCACCTGCTTAATCCCTGTATAACAGACCATCCGTGCTTTTTTTGAGGGGTGTCTGGTATTTTGAGTAAGTGAATTCATGGGTTTAGGCCTCTTTCCCCCTCCATTTCACCCTCTAAAGTGAACATTAACATCAACAGTATCCAGAAACATGTTGTACAGAAGAATGGCTGTGACCTTTGATTCCTTCCTGAACGTCTGTGTCATCTGAACCACATTGTGTCCATATGGTTCTGCCCTTGAGGCATCAATGCATTTTAAACAGTCCTCTTCCTCATTGATCAGGCTCTGGGAGGTCTGCCTGGTTCTGCTCAGCCTCTGAATGAAACAGGGCCTTTTTCTGCGTCAGGGGTTTTGGACCAAAGTGTGAGAAATAAAGAAAGCTGACTTTCCCTGGCTGAGATTTTTCACCAGGCTCCAGCTCACTGTGCCATAGCACAAGCAAACAAGAACCAAGTGGAGAGAGAGAGAGAGAGAGAGAGAGAGAGAGAGAGAGAGAGAATAAAAGAAACCGAATGATGGAAATAAGCAAAGTAAATCAAAACGCTCTGGAGGTCTGCACTGAGTTTGAGCACTGAGGCTCCAGAGTGTGATGACTGCTCCTATGTGCTCACAGTCTCACATATGCAGACCACCTGAGAATGTGTCTCACACTCACTCTCTCTCTCCCTCTCATACACACACACACACACACACGGGACCCTGGTGATAATTGAGGGCGTTAAACAAACATGCAGCCGCATGAGACACGGCTGTGTAAAGACTGTGGGTTAGTGGCATGTGCAGATAGTGGGTAACTGTTACTGTGGGTTTACATGTGGGAACTTAATTGACACATTATTATAAAGACTTGTAATGTAGATGTATCAGCACCTATCTAATGTGAGAGGGCGCGTGTGTGTGTGTGTGTGTGTGTGTGTGTGTGTGTGTGTGTGTGTGTGTGTGTTCGTACTCACGTGTGTTTATTTTTGGAAAATTGTCGTTCCAAAAATGTTCTGAATTTGTAGGATATTCTAAGAGAAATATTTGCTAAAAACTTTAAACTTATTCTTAAATTAAATTAATTTAAATTAAACACATGTATCTCCCAGCATTTCTACTGGTCCACCTATCATTAAATTCCCACACAGTGTGAAGGACAGCTGCTGAAAACTTAGAGCTGGATGATATGGCCCAAATTTATATCACAATATATATTGATTATTTCGGTGGATACAATATAATTCCGATATCGATATGAACAATAAAAAAGTCAACAGAAAAACTGCCAAGAACTGAAAGCAACAAGACGTCACCATCAAACAACCAACTCTTGGCTTTGTCCATATTAATATATTTAAACTAACTTTAAAATGGAGTGCAATGAACTGATGAACGTACAGCACCCTGTAATGACCCCCATACCCAGTGACAGATGCTATAAATAATGTACAGTGGAACCTCTACCTTCGAACTTGATCCGTTCCCTGACCCAGTTCGTAAGTAGAAAAGTTCGTTTCTCAAGTCAATTTTTGCGTTCGTTTCTCGAGTCAAGTTTTGCAATTAATGCGTTCCAGCCCCCACCCCGAAAGTCACCGTTTTGCACTGATATATGTTTACAACACTCTCAAATTAGTAAAAAAATACATGTAGCGTTACTAAAAATAAAAGAGAAATACAGTGGAAACAGTAATAAAAAAGAAATAAAGTTTTAAGTGGTTACACATCGCTACCTTGGAGACGTGACGACTGGCTGGAGGAGTAACACAGGCACTGGCTGTATGATGGGAGGTGGGGGGGGGGTGGAATAAGGGAGAGTAGGTGGTGAATGTGGGGAGACGAAGCGTAGATGCGGCTTAACTTAGCACGAATTTTGATGTCTGCTATTTACACTAATGCTAAATTGCTAAAGCTACAATTTGCTAATCTTAAAAGCTCACTCAAGTCTGGGCGCGCTGTGAGACTCGCCTATTGGGGTCAGTGGACATTTCCAGCCGCCGGCTCGGCAGAGGCTCGGGTTCGTTTCTAGAGTCGTGGTTCGTTGGTGGAGGCAAAAAATATTCAAATGCCCGGTTCGGATCTTGAAAAGTTCGTTAGTATAGGTGTTCGTTAGTAGAGGTTCCACTGTATACTGAAATATTGAAATTGTGTATAAAAATCATGTCATTTTTATTGAAATATTTTATATTGCGATTTAGACTGATATCGAATTATTGTCCAGCCGTAAGTAAACCTAAAATTCACAAAAATGGAGTTACATGTTTATATCTTTATATCATTGCTGTCTAATTAAAACATGTACCTCTATTTTTTTTGTTGATTTTTAGTTTACTACGTCACGTAAACACAGCAGCTGTCCCTCAATTTCAGGGTGAATCAACCAATAGAAATGCTCCTGTAGAATGTTTCAATAGAATGTCTCGGAATACATTTTTACATTGACTTCCATTGAATGGTAAGGTTTTTTCCTTCTATAAAGTTATTATTTTGGAGATACATATTTTATTTTGGACAGCGACGATATATAACCGCTTATCTAGAGATAGAATGTGAAGTATGTGTGTTTGGGGTTGTACCTAGGGTCCAACTTATATATATAATGTGGCCAAAACAAATAATTTATTTTCTGCTGTTTCATTTAAACACATTTAGGGACTGTTTGACTAAAAGTATTAGAGATTAATTTATGACCATTTATAATTATACTGATATATATTATTGGTTACAGCCATTTTAGATTCTTTAATTTAGTTTCAACGTTAATGTAATTTTTTTCACATGCATCAGGTCATTCTTGTAACGTGTTTGTGCTGTGTGTGGGAGAATGTGGGAGGTTCATTTTCATTCATTCATTCATTATCTGTAACCCTTATCCAGTTCAGGGTCACGGTGGGTCCAGAGCCTACCTGGAATCATTGGGCGCAAGGCAGGAATACACCCTGGAGGGGGCGCCAGTCCTTCACAGGGCAACAGACACTCACACATTCACTCACACCTACGGACACTTTTGAGTCGCCAATCCACCTACCAACGTGTGTTTTTGGACTGTGGGAGGAAACCGGAGCACCCGGAGGAAACCCACACAGACACGGGGAGAACACATCACACTCCTCAAGTTCACTTTTACTTGTAATAATTTTTATTCTCATTATATGTCAGAGCAGACAGATGAAAGACATAAAAGCTGATGTTTATAAAATTATAAATTGGATCACTGTGTGAGTATTAAACACTCTCTCTCTCTCTCTCTCTCTCTCTCTCTCTCTCTCTCTCTCTCTCTCTCTCTCTCTCTCTCTCTGTAGCTGGTGAAACTCTGCAGTGGGATGATCGAAGCAGGGAAGGCATATGTGAGTGCCAACAAGCTTTTTGTTAATGGCATTCGAGACTTGTCTCAACAGTGCAAGAAGGATGAAATGATATCAGTGAGTATATATGTGTGTGTGTGTGTGTGTGTGTGTGTGTGTGTGTGCCCTGTACACCAAAAAAAATTAGGTTTGTGATACATCAAGTGACAAGGTCCAAAACGTTTGTTGTTTGGAGTAAATGCTGTGACCCAGAACTGATTGCCCAACATCAACATCAACATCTAGTGTAAAGTCGTCCAAGAATAACAGAACCTGTTACGGCAGCAAAGGGGGGACAAACCCCCTGTCAGTGTCCTTAATTTCAGTGTCCACAAACATTTAATCTACTCCACACATGTAAGCAGAGGCCCTTTGGTCTTTGAGATGTTGAAAATCACCCATTGTAATTAGCATGTTACATTCATAGCATCAAGCACACTCTATTTAAAGGCAGTTCTCTGTAGCAATGCAACTGCATTGCTTACATCTCTGACTTTAATTAGCCACATCTTTAGTCAATGAGAATCAGGCCCAAGATGCGGCAGCCAAGCTCCTCAGTCTCCTCCAGCTCAGCGCCAGTGCAGACAGACTGCTTGCCGCCCGAGAGCGGGTATTAAAGGTTGTCTTGGCTGGCCCCTCGTCTAATGCTAAGGATCTTATTAAAGCCCGCTACGCTGGTTGTATTTTCCATTGTAAAAACGCAATGTCAGAGACACTATTACATATCCATTTTGCCAGATCCTGCTGTGTGTGTTGCAGGAAATCCATCATGATGTTATCCAGCAGACACCCCCTACCACCAAAAGTCTTCATCAATAACAATGATGTATTGCTGCCTTCACCGAGCATCAGAGTCATAACTATGGATTTCAGTCATCAGTGTTACGTTTATAATACATTTGGTTTAAATCTGCTATGTTTTGGGCCTTTGCGTATATTTAAATCTGCAAGGTGTACTACATGCCTTCTGTTAATTCCAAAAAACATGTCATTTAACCAGGGTCTTTGTATGTGACTGTATTAAATTAAAGATGAATAATTATATGGAGTTTAAAACCATATGCTCCATTTTTTCCGTTCGATTGCAGGAATGCCTGGAAAAGTGTGGAGAGAGTCTTCAGGAAATAGTGAACTACCACATGGTACGTCTCCCTCTTTTTCTTTTTTTTACCGACTGGACAGGGCGACTGGGCTCTTAACTGACTGGTCCAGTCTCTCCTGTCCACAGATGTGTTCATGTTGGACACATTTTAAATCTTCCCCTGCTGGTCTAAAGCAGTCATATACAGCATAGATATACAACAAATATGTTCTAACTGAGAATGAGTGGTTTGAAAAAGTCTAGCATGTCCAGTGTGCCTGAGTATGAGTGGTGGAGCTGAAGAGATAAATGAACACATTATTACAAACAAGGTTAATGGCTGAGGTCAGCTCAGGAAGAGAAAAGCAGTGACCTTGATCGACACGCACCATTTGGCACGATGCTGTGTCTCTGAGAGATTGAGAGAGATAGTGTGTGTATGAGTGAAAGAGCACCTGTATAGCTATGTGTTAGTGGGTAATGGAATGATGAATAGCGCAGTCACTCAGACACAGGCACTGAACGTATGACAGAGATAAAAACTTAAAGGAAGGTAAAATACTGAACTGTAAATGAAAACGGATGGGAAAAATGGTGCAATTTTTTAGCCAATTGGAAGGATTTCTTATAATGACCCAATGTATGGATATTACAGTATGTCTGGGGTTATATAAATGATGATTTCATGTATAAATCATCATTGTCTTCCCACTTCTATATATCTCCTTTTAATGCAACTTATGCAACTGATCATGCAACGTCACAGGACAGCTCCACACTAACTGCCCATTCTTTTACGTCAGCAAATACACACCCAGGTGGTTAGCTTCATACCGGCTCTATTTTTTTGGTCTAGCTTCATCCTACCCACCCAAAGACAGTGAGGAGTGGTATACAGGGGGTCCTCGACTTACGAGGTCCGTTCCTACGTCACGTCGTAAACCGATTTTCGGTGTAAGTCGGAACATACGTACATACTGTACGTAAATAACATACTGTAAGCACTTATCCTATCCTTACACCTATCCTCCTCGGTCCCGAGCCGCGTAACCGTGTATTCTTCCGCCGCGCACCAAACACGAAGTTCACGTTACGATGTTTACGATGCAAAATCACTTAAGTCGAAACAAGGCTTTGTACAGTAAATGGGAGATGTGTCGTAACCACGAAACATCGTAACATATTAAACATCGAAACATTATATTTTAATTTTTCACTTTCTCTGAAATAAAATAATACACTCTCTCAGTTTTCGTTGAATAGTCATCCAATACTAAGGGTTTAATTATGAGACTTTTTGAATTGGAAGCCCTCCTCCCCTCAGTGGAGCTAAATGAGTGTGAAATGTCAGTTCTACAGTTCAACAACAGCACAATACAGACAGCACTGTTGGAGCTGCAGCTGCTTTGGAAGTGTCTCCACATGGGCAAGTGTCCAGACACATAACGGTCAGTTCTGCAGCGGCAGCCGTCATCATAGCCTCGGGGCTTCATACTCTCTACTTTCCTGCCCATGAGAGCACTCACACACTCTCACACACATGCAAACATACACACACACACCCTGGCTAACAAATGCCAACAGTGTGCTTTGCATTGCATAGCAGGTCTTAAAGGGATAGTTGGGTGAAGAATCAAACCCGAATTAACAGAATACCAGAGAGTATTGAGCTCTACGCATTCGATACACTTATGCGATATACAAGCAGTGAGGAGCTTGGAAGCTTAAAAGGCCATTCTTGTTTATCATTAAATATTGATGCTCCTGCATTCCCCAGAACAGCCATAATAGCAGCGTTTCAAATGTTGATGTCTCTGAAGGTTGATAAAAAGCTTTTTTTTCCTTGTTACATTGCAGAATGCTTTGTTTTTCTCTTTCGGAATGCAGAGGATGGTATAAGCAGCATGTTTTCCTGACTTTTTGAGTTGTGTGAGAGTACAATAGGAAGGAAGTAAAAAGTAGAGTGCTGGAAAATTATGCTAATGGAGTAGATGAAGGGGTGAAGGACAAGGGAAATTGTGGGGGAAGTGTCATCTTTGGAGGATTGTGGGGTTACATCACACATCACAAAATATTTCCTGGAAATTGTTTTCTCTCTCTGTGTCTCTCTCTCTCTCTGTCTCTCTCTCTCTCTCTCTCTCTCTCTCTCTCTTACAGCTTAAACGCAAAACACCACAGAAATCATTTATTGTAATATCTGTGATTATTTGGAGCCTGTGACCCACAAGCTTTTATCTTTCTGCACTTTTACAAAACAAAAATCATATTGTCTCTTCCCTATAATCCTCACCATCACACTGTACACCCGTTAATGACTTTCTGACGAGTTCACCACAGCTTTTCTGTAAAACTTCACATGAAACCCCTCAGAGCGAGCTGCTCTATTAAACGAGTCTGTGACCTCTTTTTATTGGTCAGACTTTTACTTAGAAATTTCACTATTTGTGCGTAAATATCTTACTAGCAAAGTCCTGTTGTTTTTAATTTATTGAGTATATTACGTAGGTTTGATAAAACATAAAGGCGCCCCCTACAGGGTGTGTTCCTGCCTTGCGCCCAATTCCTCTATGTGCAAGCACAGTGGTCAATAAAGTAATTTCAATTGTAATCAAGCAGAGCGAGGAAAGACTCCTTGTTTTTACATGACAGAACTGTAAGTTCTTTGGTATACGCATGGCAACCAAATGCTACAGATGTAGTAGTGTTCTTGTAAAAAAAGTTCTGATTTATTGACAACATAGGGTGACCAGATCTGAGATGGTGAAAAAGAGGACGCGTCTCAGGAGGGGGGGTCTCGCCCCTCGCTGCCGTTGTTTGCTTAGCTGAACCAATGTGTGCTCTTAGGTCCTTTACACCTTCATTTACTACACAAAACATGGGAATTTCTTTTTTAATTCATCCGAGAACTTACATTTACGTTCCGGCATAGCTGCTCGAGATGAGGGTAGGTACATGAGCTTTGCCTGAGGTAAACGAAGACTACTGACGTGCAGACTGACCAATTAAATGTTTACAGAGAAGGTTATCGACCAATAACGGTAGCTCTACAGTCAGACCGTCCAATCAGAAGATTTTAGGCTACTTCACCACGCCCCCTTCTCACTCAAGCGAACCAATCGGAGTAGGGGAGGGCTGCAAAATAATGAGGCATACTTTCACATTCAGTGTTTTATCTGTTGGAAAACGAAAATAATTCATAGCTAGAGTAGAGTTCACATACTCAGTGTTTGTCTTATTTACACATGTTAAGCTTATGGCATGAGTGTGTGAACATATATATGTGTGTGAATGTAGCAGCATGGCTAAATGGTCACTTAGCACTCGGCAGTTGATTAAAACCCAGTGTAGCAGATGGTAAGCACACATAGTTAGTTGGCCTCTCTCTCTTTCTCTATCTCTCTCTCTCTCTCTCTCTCTCTCTCTCTCTCTCTCTCTCTCTCTCTCTCTCTCTCTCTTTGTCTCTCATTCTCTCTCCGCTCTAGTGTTAGGCATACAGCAGGCAGACTGCGCTGGCAGAGTGACTACTTCACACCATCTTCAGACCTGCTGCTTCGGTTGAAACCTGTCCAAGAGACTATTTAGCTTACATCTTGGCTGCCACTGATTTGATAGAAAACCAGCGTGTTGTATTTGATCCATCTTCTCTCTATACTTCCCTCTATACATGAAGTGGAGGTATCCCCATGTATATTTTGATTAATATTTGTTTCCCATGGGTGTGTTTTTGTTGTAGCACTATTTCAAATACTGTTAGTCAAAGAGAAGCTATCATTTTAATTGACATGTCAGTCAGGTGGCTTTCCCTGTCATATGTGGTTCTGTGTGGTAAATGGACTAGACTATGACTACATGTCTGACAGGTGAAACAATATTAAATACCTCTAGGTAATAAAGGATTAGTACAGGATACAGTATCAGACTTGTGTGTGTGTGGCTCTGACAGACCTGTATCTCGTCCCTTGGTGCTTTTATTGTTAATCTGAGTAGGCCACACATGGCCTTGACATTATGAGAGAGGAGCAACGGCCTGGTGAGGTATTCTTCAGTTCCTCAGTCTCATTCGCCTTACAGGGGACATGTTTGAGTTTATGAGATCATAAACTGTCCCACACTGGTAAAGACTGCTCTGTCCAACTACACACCTGGGGGTTACATCACAGAAAGGCTCAGCCTGTTTTTTTACAGCCCCCAGAAATCTGTTGGAGGTCACTTTTGATGTGCTTTGTGGTGCAGAACATCTGTCAGAGGGATTACGCTCATACTGATGCAACGGTTCAAGAACGTTGTGACTCACGCGAGCGTTAAAATAATCAGGATGGTTTATTTTTGGAATGTGCTACAGGTGTTGTGGTTTCAACGTTTTGAAATGCCAGTCAGAGCTAATTGTAGTATTTCCTAATCTTTCACAGGACCAGTTTTTTAGTGGTCAGATGTTTCTCAAAGCAACAGCGCATGCAACCTTTTACCAGCACCATACACACAGGTTTTGGTCCCTTTCCATTCATAAGCATGTTAAGGGTGGTTGGTAAATTGCACGGCAACTGGTGGAGTACAGTCAGTAATTGAAAATCTGCAGTTTCCCTATGGCCAGTGACTGGTACACAGAGAGGTGTTGAAAGCTGAGATTGCTGAATGATGGATCTGTAGCCGTCCTTTAGCTTTCTCTCTATCATTTCATCTGTTGTCATCTGTCTCAATCCTGCTACCAATTCTGCCTCAACCCTCAAAGCTATACCCCCTCAGTCCCTCTGACTCTCTCTCTCTCTCTCTATTTATCTTCTATTTATCTTCCTTACTCTATCACTTTCTTTCAGTTTCCTGTCTTTCGCTTCTTTCCCTCTTCCTTGATCCCCCCCCCTCTCCCTCCCTGCCCAACTGACCTATTTTAGCTGCAGACTGCACCATGGCTCGGGTGATCAGCAAAAAGCTAAGAGCGGAGTGTGTGGAGCTGAATTTGAATGAGAGAGAGAAAGACAGATAGAGAGGGTGAGGGGAGTAGGATAGTGATTTTGTGTGTGTGTGTGTGTGTGTGTGTGTGTGTGTGTGTGTGTGTGTAAGGGAATGGATTTGTGCCCATGAAGCCACAATGAAAGCGGTGCACGAGCTCCATCTATTGGTCAAAGTTTATCGTTACAGCAGGATGGTCATCAGCTAGTCACATGCAAAGGTTGGGTAACACTGGTTAAATGACATCTTGCTAATTTTCTTAGTGAAAGTCAAAACAATTTTTTTTATTAATTAATTTATTTAGTTAACTGAAAACACCCGGGCGGCACGGTGGCGCAGCCGGTAGGTGTCGCAGTCACACAGCTCCAGGGACCTGTGAGGAGTGTGGTGTGTTCTCCCTGTGTCCGCGTGGGTTTCCTCCGGGTGACTGTCTGTGAGGAGTGTGGTGTGTTCTCCCTGTGTCCGCGTGGGTTTCCTCCGGGTGACTGTCTGTGAGGAGTAGGTGTGTTCTCCCTGTGTCTGCGCGGGTTTCCTCTGGGTGACTGTCTGTGAGGAGTGTGGTGTGTTCTCCCTGTGTCTGCGTGGGTTTCCTCTGGGTGCTCCGGTTTCCTCCCACAGTCCAAAAACACACATTTGTAGGTGAATTGTCCTGGCGCCCCCTCCAGGGTAGGCTCTGGACACACCGCGACCCTGAACTGGATTAGGGTTACACATAATGAATGAATGAAAACACCCTTCTTTAAAATTTAAAACACAATAACTGTTTACTATATGAATTTTAACATTGGGAATTGTAAAAGACATAACATGGTTTGTTCAAAAGTAATGGGACCTAATACTTTTAGGAAAATAAATTATTAATAAAAATTATTATTTGTATTAAAGTTGCCAAAAAGTCATTTACCAGGGATATGCAGATGTCTGCATGAGAGAATGTTTGCATAACTTCTCGTTATGTCTATTATACTTTATAATGTGAAAATAGCAAGATTTTTACTTAGACGATCATTTGTAATATTCGTTTTGCATTAATAATAGTTATGACTTATGTTTTCTCTGTGTTTCAGATCCTGTTTGACCAGGCTCAGAGATCTGTGAAGCAGCAGTTACACAACTTTGTCAAAGAGTTAGTATTCACAATTATAACAGCAGTAGCAATTATTATAATAGGAGTTATTAGTGGTAGCATCATCCCAAATTTAATACTCAATGTAGACGCTATGTCACATCATTGAATTATGCCTAGGTGAGTATAAATTCACTTTACAAATGCTAGTGGATTTATTAATTTATTATGACCCTAGACAGTCTCAGTGAAATGGAGATTTTGGCAAGATTCCCAGTGCTTTAGGAAGTGTGTGAGTGCTGTGATTTCATTTCTGAAGTGCAGTGCTGCGAGCCATAGCCAGATAAAGAGTCAATGTGCAGTGAGGAGGAGACAGGAGAGTAAAGTACACTTACTCCTGCACATTGAGCAGATGGTTTTATTTTTAAAACATTGTTTACACTGAAATCAGAAAGTGGAGATATGGTTTGTGTCTCTTTGCCCTGTATTTGTATTAGGACCCAGCCAGAATTACTTTAAGGGGTTTATAGTTATTTACATAAAAAAGAATAATCACAACCAAACAACAAAATACATGCATACATTTATTATACCATAAAAGACTTTGTCAAGAGAACTGCACAATCAGTGGAAACTAATTAGAATTTATGTACATTGAAATGATCACATATGTGGCTAAAATTCAGGCTCTAAGGTGGCCACCTTTTGTCTTTGCAAAGTCCCCTTGTTACTTAAGTTTTCACAATGCTAATTTGTCAGCTAAGCTACATTAATCTAATAGCTCCAGAGAGAAACAGATCAGGGCATCACGGTGGCGCAGCAGGTAGCAGTCACACAGCTCCAGGGACCTGGAGGTTGTGAGTTCGATTCCTGCTCTGGGTGACTGTCTGTGAGGAGTTTGTGTGTTCTCCCTGTGTCTGCGTGGGTTTCCTCCGGGTGCTCCGGTTTCTTACTAATGTCCAAAAACACATGTTGGTAGGTGGATTGGCGACTCAAAAGTGTGTGTGTTTCCCTGTGAAGGACTGGCGCCCCCTCCAGGGTGTATTCCCGCCTTGCGCCCAATGATTCCAGGTAGGCTCTGGACCCTGGACTGGATAAGCGCTTACAAATAATGAATGAATGAAACGGATTAAACAAATTTGGGATACATTTGGGACAAGGGAAATTAGGAGCATGATTTGTTGGATTTTCTTTTGGTGAACTTTGCAGCTTAAACCTCTGAAATTTGTGGAACAATCTTTCAGGGATGTGCGAAAGTTTAAGGAGACGAAAAAGCACTTTGATAAGGTTCGCGAGGATCTGGAGATAGCACAGGTGAAGAATGCTCAGGCCCCAAGGAACAAACCCCATGAAGTAGAGGAGGCTACTAGTACCCTCAGCATCACCCGCAAGTGCTTCCGCCATCTAGCGCTGGACTACGTGCTGCAGGTAACACACTCTACATAGATACATACAGAACCTTCACACTCGCACTATATTATTCTCTGTAAAATTACTGCCTACCAGTGTAACGTATGATATGGAAACCAGTCTGTGAAATGGACAAACCTTCATTCAGTCTCTTTCTTTTCTGCAGATCAATGTCCTTCAAGCCAAGAAGAAATTTGAAATCTTAGATGCAGTAGGTGTCCCAGAGAACCATGTGAGCCTGAGCATCTTCTCATTCCTCCATTAGCTGGATGCTTTTAAAAGCCTCTCTTCTTCTCTTCCTCCTCTTTCTGCAGATGTTGTCCTTCATGCATGCGCAGTATTCACTTTTTCAGCAGGGTTATCACCTCTTGGATGAGATTGACCCCTACATGAAGAAGCTTGCTGCTGAGGTGATTAACATTCACGTCTTTTTTACCAGCAAAGTGTAGCAAATTATATATTGAACAATTTGTACGACTCATGAACTGAATGAACAAGTTTATACTTTTTTTTAAGATTTTAAGGATTTTATCTTTTCTTGCACTTGTAGCTGGACCAGCTGGTGATAGATTCAGCGATGGAGAAGAGAGATATGGAGCACAAACACGCTACAATACAGCAGCGGGTATGCATCACTAATACACACACTTCTGTTTATGGTTACGTTGTTGTGTAGACTGTATGTACATCAGTACCTTTTTACCAAACTCAAACCATAATAAAATAGGTTTCTTTTTCTACTTACAAGCGCTAATGTGGAATTGATTAACAGTTAAGTTAAAAAACAACATCCAGACTTTGAATGAAATACATGTCAAAATGATTTAATGTAAAAAGACACCATGCTTTTGTTATCGCTCCTTATACAGTGGAACCTCGGTTAACGACCACAATCCGTTCCAGAAAGTTGGTTGTAATCCGAAATGTTCGCTATCCGAAATTATTTTTCCTATAAGAATTAAAGGAAATAGAAATAATTGGTTCTCAGCCTCTGTTGACTCACTAATATATAAGTTATATTCAGCTACGATATCCGCTACACGCATGCCCTGTTCAAACTTGGAAATAATTTCCTTTTTTCAATTCAATTGTTGGTCGCTGCCTTTTTACTACAGGTACCCTGCTACTAGTATAACTCTTAACCTTCTTTCGAGCCATGATTGAGGGCTAAATAAATCACAAACTAAGTAGCACAGAAGGAAGCAGAACGATAACGAACCGAACGTAACTGTGTCTCGAGCGCGAATGATGCATGGTTTGAGTTGAGCGCCATCTGTACGCAACCCCAAATTTTGTTCGCTAACCGGTACAATTTTTTTTTACAATTTTTAGTTCTTAGTGTTCTATGTATATCATCACTGTACAGAGAAAAATATTTATCTCCGTTTTTGTTAGTTTTTAGTTTGCTGCGTTATTTGATCACAGCAATTATTTGTCCTTCACATGGTGTAAAAATCATGGTGAATGGACCAATAGAACTGCTCCAAAAGCACTTGGAATAAGATCTTTTTATATTGAATTTTACATTTTTGAAAACTACTTTTTCAGACAAGTCAAGACATGCCCTGTCCACATGCAGCCTATGTGGAAAACATTAACAAACATCAGGTTATGACAGTAATTTAGTTAAATTAAATGGAACGGCGACGATTCTGGGGCACTGCTGTTGTCTTGTTTGTTTACGTTCAGAAGCTCAGGGTCTTTTAAGATGGAATGGTATGTTTGAGGAAATAAACGGTCGTTGTTTGTCTATGGCTGATGTTTATCTTGTCTTTAAGTTTTTATTCACTGTTTGATTTACCACAGAAACTCGTTTGTTTCTCAAGTTGTTGAATGTTTTTATCGTATTCGGTATGTGTTTACTTTCATGCTGTTAAAGCTTTCCTGAATTTGGTGGCAGCCCCTCCTTAAGTAATCTGAAACCACAAACATAAGTCAGTATTATCTACCTATGGAGCAGGAACAGAACAATATCTTCATCTCAGTTTGTGCTTTTCAACATTAGGAGTTCTCTCTCAGATGTCTAAACATCTCCAGATGCCGTTTCTCTGTCATGAACAAAGAGAAAGCCAAGTTTGTTTTTAACCATTTACAGACACTGGTGAGGAACCATCCTCAGAATTTTATAAAAAGATTTTTTGAATATCACCTTTCACCGAGATCTCAGGAATCGATTCATTTCTAAAAATTGAGACATCCAAGATGAGACAGGTTTTTACTTATTTAATGTGCTTGTCAATGTCAGCGGCAGCTGTATTATTTACACCATTTATATCCTGTTCATAAGCATTTTCCTCATGTCTCTGTGCTCTTTTTTCTACAACTCTACCATGAGAGTTTGGAAGCAGAGCATCTATTAAAGGATAATAACTGCATAAGTTAGAAGAAATATATTCCAAGTGTGAAAAAATGCACTCATAAGTTAGTAACTTTAGTAACTTTAGCTGTATTGCACGAGTGTGTTTTATACGGCAGGTAAATCTGAATGACTACATGAGGGCAGTCATTTATTTGTGAGCCTGCGAGACAGATGCTTTTAAGTTTATTCTTAGCTTCCTTCATTGTTTTCTGCTTGTTGTTTTTTTCTGAGTCTGACATGTTCCAGGTTTAGAAAAGCTCTTTTAGCCCTCAGAAGTCCCAGTGGCACTCTTAAAAAGACATAGAGCGGCAGACAAGATGCGGGTATATTTGGGACAGGCTGAAAATAGTCTATTGAAGTTTGCTTAACAAAGTTTTAATAGGGACTTTGATCCATCCTGGGAGCTGTCAGATAATTCCTTTTCAGTTTTGAAGACCCTGTCATGGCCATCTCTCTCTCCCATTCAATCTGCTGGGAAGATTTTAACATGACATTGAAAAAAATCCTAATGTCTTTCTTATTTATGTTTGGTGCTTTAGTTGTATAGGTCCAATTCTGGTTCCGTCTATATTCAGTTTACTGTGGTATGCTGTTCAGTGCAGTTTGCAGATTCCTGGCCAAATTACAATTTACAATGTTTAATATTTTAATTAGTGTTCTCACTGTGTCTGTGTGGGTTTCCTCTGGGTGCTCTGGTTTCCTCCCACAGTCCAAAAACACACGTTGGTAGGTGGATTGGCGACTCAAAAGTGTCCGTAGGTGTGAGTGTGTTAATGAATGTGTGAGTGTGTGTTGCCCTGTGAAGGACTGGCGCCCCCTCCAGGGTGTATTCCCACCTTGTGCCCAATGATTCCAGGTAGGCTCTGGACCCACTGCGACCCTGAACTGGATAAGGGTTACAGATAATGAATGAATGAATATTTTAATTACTTTTTTATGTAAATTTGTTTTCTATTAAATGGTAAAAAGAGGCCCTGTCCTCTATAAAGGACACACTTACATATATCATATTATTGCACAATTTATGTTCATTTTCTGGGATTCAGTCAATAAAAATAAAACATGTTACTTCTAAACATGTTAAAATCAACCAAACTGTAACCGTGTGTTAAATTGTGCACAAGCCTGTTCTCTGTAGAGGTTTTATTCTTATTTTTACTTTGAAAATCAACAAAGTAGGTCTATCAAAAGCACCCAAACATTAGCATGTGGCTGTATTTTCACCCGTTTGTAGACACCTGCTCATTCAGCATTTCTGCTGAAATGAAGCCATTAACAGTAAGTTACTTCCCCTTTCCTGTACTAACAGCTTCTGCTCTTCTGGGAAGACTTTACTCGTTTAACATTAGCTGTGAGGATTTGATTGCAATCTGTCACAAGATCATAAGTGAGGTCTGGGACTGCTGCTTTATGAATGGATCACAAGCATCACTTCAGATTAAATGATGCACCTATGCTGTTAAAAAAGTATCCAGTTAACAGTGCTTTTAATTTCTTTGTAATTGTATGTTAACATAATAACAGCAGAAAATGATGCTTTCATGTCTAATCTGTACTTCTTTTCCTCTCCTCCACATCTACATCTCTACATATGGGATGATCCTTGACCACCCAGACTCTCCTACAGGTAGGATTTCTATATAATACTATGTTGCAAAAATCAAACCCTAAATATGTTTGTTGTCTAGTGTTTCCTTCTTTATATTCGTATATTTATTCTTTATATTACTGTATATTTGTTAAAGGTAGGATTGGAAATAAACTGCTGAAGAATGGTGTGAGAGTGGTGTGTCTGGGGCTAGAGTTATCAGTGCTGTGTAACTGATGAAACCATGCTTTGCGTAGAGAAACTTTTGAGTTATTGATATACTCTATAAATAAGTGTCTGTTTTATGTAATGTCCCCCACTGTGTCTAGTCTTCTCCTCATCAGCTGTGCTGCAGCAGTGTCCTCACTCACTTTATTTGTGGTTATTGGTTTGTTCTACAGTAGGTGGTGGGAAAAATGGATTTTCTGAATGCATGTTGTTAAAACAGGGCGGCACGGTGGTGCAGCAGGTTAGTGTCGCAGTCACACAGCTCCAGGGACCTGGAGGTTGTGGGTTTGATTCCCGCTCCGGGTGACTGTCTGTGAGGAGTGTGGTGTGTTCTCCCTGTGTCTGCGTGGGTTTCTTCCGGGTGACTGTCTGTGAGGAGTTTGGTGTGTTCTTCATGTGTCTGTGTGGGTTTCCTCTGGGTGCTCCGGTTTCTTCCAACAGTCCAAAAACACAGTGAATGTGTGAGTGAATGTATGAGTGTGTGTGTTGCCCTGTGAAGGACTGGCGCCCCCTCCAGGATGTATTCCCGCCTTGCGCCCAATGATTCCAGGTAGGCTCTGGACCCACCGCGACCCTGAACTGGATAAGGGTTACAGATAATGAATGAATGAATGTTATTAAAACATAGGTTCCAGGGAAATGCTTTGCCTTTAGATTGGTCTCCATTGATGGCCAGTCAGTTCTCTTCTTGGAAATCCATTGTCCATGTTATTTATATTAATTAATGGATACAAATATATCATTATGGCATATCCTTAATTATCCTTGTAGTGATCTACTGCCGGTAGTGATCTCTGTGGTATATTTATTTGTGTCTTTCTTGTCTGCTCACTTGCTTGTACTTTTTTGATAGTCCCTCATTGAGCTTTTTTACAAAGCACTGGGTCACAGCAGACTCCAGGCACTGTAAGCTTTTAAAACTAAGAGGTGCTCAACAGACTTCATGTGGCCTTTTACCGAGGGGCTTTTAGTCAGACAGAGTGTGTCACTGCAACGTTCAGAAAACTTCACTCAAAAAAGAAAGTCCTGTGCAGGAACTCAGCCATAGGTACATGTGAAAATGTTCCCAGCCTTTGTATTTAAAACTGCTCATTTTCATTATAATGCATAAGACAGAACAGCTTGGAACCTTGCAGGCTTAACTGAGCACAATCTCAGTTACTCAGCATTAGGTCAAATGTGTTAAAATCCTCTAATGAGTCATATTTGTTAGCACATTCTGATCATTTGTCCATGTGCATTGTTAACATGAGTAATGATACTGTGGGCGTTTTTTGGTCCACAGCAGACCAACCGCTGACTTGGTTGATGTATTAATTTTTATAATTTTGAACCCTTTTAAGAAGTCTCTGACCATAAAAAGTATACAAAAGTGGGTTTTTATATCTTGCTTGATTTCGGGGGTATTTTGGTGTGGTTGCAACGAGGAAAACATGTTTTATTTACCACTGGGGGCAACAGCAGCTCTCATTCATTTATGTTATTGAGAAATCCAAGGCAACACAGTCTCATCCAGTCACTCACAAACTCACAATCCACGACATTATTGCAGCTTGTCCACCCTTAAAGGGGGTGTCTGTTACTGAGGGGATACGCTGTTCCCTGGTTTGTTTACGTTCAGAAGCTTTGTGTTGGAACGGTATGTTTGGCTGTTGTTTGTATGTGGCTGAATTTAACTGGTGATTACGTTCATGCAATTAGTGCTCTCCCAAATTTAAAGTCAGTTCCATCTTTTTATTAAAATTGTAAATGTCACCTTTAAGCCAGTGCTATTGTGAGTATAATGGTTTAATATAAATATGTAATGACTGCTATCTATAATAAATCCTACTTGACACTGGAGCTTATTATGGGGTTTATGTTTTTTGCTGCAGTTCACTGACAGGCCAGCCAGCCTATCTTTCATCCCGATTCTTTTCTCCTGAGTACTTTAAAAATTGATAGCCTTCGTAGTTCAAACAGATGGTTGCTTTTTTAAAGCTCAGAGCTCACAGTCGCACACAGCGCAGAAAAGCATCAGCAGCAGATAGCGCACAGTCAAAATAACCGCAGGTGAGCAGGTTTTTACTTCCTTTAGAAAGAAATGTTTTATTTACAAGGAATTATAGATAAGATTTCAGTGTGTTCCAGTGTCTAAATGTCTTTACTGTAAACCTGTATGGTCTTGTGTGAGTCAGTGAGTGAGTGTGTGGTGCATTGTGATGGACTGGTACCCCGTCCAGTGTTTGTGTCTTGCACCCAGTGATTCTGGGTGGGCACCTGTCCCACCACAGCACTGAACTGGATAAAACAATTACAGAAAATGAGTTAATCAGTGTATAGTTTTTAAGCCTGAGTGTCTGTTTTCTTCTTTTACTGCCAGTCTGTTTCTTCAGTGAGTTAGCTTGTACTGAAAGCTTAATTTCGGAATATATTCAAAAGATTAATAAACCAAAACCGACATTTTTATATGTATCTCTTTTGGTGATCAATTATACAATACGTGAAACAGTCTTTTTCTAGCATCTATCTGTTTATGTGGCGCTGTTGACGGTTTTGTTGCTCTCCGCCCGTTTCCAGGAAAGCCCCACCCACCAGCGCTATGGTTGGATAGATTTTTTGTTATCGTCAGATACCACCCAGTGAAAACTCTAATAACGACGCTGTTAGCCAATCGCAGCACAGAAAGGCGGGATTAGCCGGAATATGGGTAGGAAGTTAAAAAAAATCACTACCTACCCTTTTCAGCCCGAGTTAGAGCTCCTCAGTGTGGAGATGACCGAATGACATATCTCTGTTTATTTCTGGAGATTTTGAGAGTTTTTGGCTGATTTCACAAATGATTTTGGAATATTTTAAAAGTGTTAAAATGAAGATTCTCGGCCGGCTGGACTTCACAGTGGTAGGTTGATTTTTATGTGCTCTAACGTTCAATAGGAACTAGCTACAAACTTCTTTTTGTGCAGTGCTTAAAAATGTTCTCAGAAATGGTTAACTTAAGTACACGTTTGTTTTATTGTTTGCTGAGGCTGAATGTTATGAAGTGTATATTTATCTTAACGCCTGTCAATTCATAGCTCTTAAATTCTTTTCCCAGTAAACATTTAGCCGTTGATTCAACGTTGAAATAACGTTATGTCTGCCGTCTAATCAGAGCTCTCTTAAGGTTGAAAATGAAAGTTGAAAAGACGTCCAAACACAGACATTGAAAAGACGACTATTCGACGTATTTTGGACGTCCATTGACGTTATTAATTGGTCCCGAAATAAATTACTTGTATAAAACGCGTTTTGGACGTCCACTGACGTTATCGACTGGTCACCACTTAACTAACTTATTAAGATGGATTTTGGACGTCCATTGACGTTTAAAATATGTCCTTGATGGACAGACTACTTTTAGACCTATTTTGAACGTCCAGGGACGTTCCTTGTTTACTGGGTTAAGTTTCATTTCTAGTAGGCTATCTAGTTGTTTATACCTTTTATGTATTATTTTGCTTTAGATGTGAAAGAGAAATACCAGAGAATGTACACTTAATTCTTTTTACCCAGAAGTTTGTAACGGCATTATCCTGTTAAGGGTCACAGTGAATCCAGAGCCCACCTGGAATCATGCAGGAACCCACCCTGGACAGGGCGCTAGTTCATCACAGGGCGTCACACAATCACTCATATACTGTGCACAGCTTTGGCCAATACACTGGTCAGTCCTAATAACAATTTAATCCTTAAGGCTGTGTGCACTGATACCTACAACAGCCTGCACTGCAATGCAAAGTAGGAAACGACAGAAAAAATGTATTGCGCTCCTCCTTCTATAACTCTTATCTGTGGAATACTCTGCTGTATTTAGGCAACATATGTTCGTGTATTCTGGGGTGTCTTTTGATATTTTCCAACTAGCCTCTTTTTTTTTTTTTTTTTTTTTTTTTGATAAAAAGAATATAAACATAGTAATGTAGTGTTTAATGTTTCTTTAGTACATTAAATCACACAAATGTTGGAAGTGAAACACAAAGGTATACCACTATGATTCTTAAGTGCACATATTTGTAAATAGAAATGCGCAGAACACCTTCTGTAATATGGTGTTTGTAGAATTACAATGGCAAATGAGTCAGACCAGTGAAACAACACAAATTGTCTGTATAAAATAGTCTGCATCCTGCACGGTCTGATAATTTAAACCAAAAGACATTTGTAAAGCATTAACACCAATATTTTTAACACAATTATTAGACAATTCAGCAGTTGACCCTTATTTGAAGATTCCTCTTTCCAGTGCTTTCTGCACATGGACATTTTACCAATGTTTAAGAGGTTTGTGAAATTCCTCAAAGGCCCTTTAGAATGTCAGTGGAGTAAGGGGTACCAAACCATTCGGGTCTGTGACTTAAAAAATTACAACAGCCTTTGACCAAAATATTATCTGAATGTTTATACACTCTCAGAAAAACTGTTACTGTAGTTGTACGTTTCACTGTCACTTCAGTGGTAAAATTAAGCATAAACATTTTGTGCTTTTAGTTAGGAGCACGATTGCAACATATTCTGGTTTAATGCTGAAATTTTAAGTAGCATTGATTTCCCATGGGGCGGCACGGTGGCACAGCAGGTAGTGTCGCAGTCACACAGCTCCAGGGGCCTGGAGGTTGTGGGTTCGATTCCCGCTCCAGGTGACTGTCTGTGAGGAGTTGGTTTGTTCTCCCCGTGTCCGCGTGGGTTTCCTGTGGGTGCTCCGGTTTCTTCCAACAGTCCAAAAACACACGTTCATAGGTGCATTGGAGACTCAAACATGTCCGAATGTGTGAGTGAATGTAAGAGTGTGTGTTTCGCTGTGAAGGACTGGCGCCCCCTCCAGGGTGTATTCCCGCCTTGCGCCCGATGATTCCAGGTAGGCTCTGGACCCCCCGCGACCCTAAATTGGATAAGCGGTTACAGATAATGGATGGATGGATGATTTCCCATGTAGCAGCCTAAACTCTATAGTGTTTTTATATTTAATAGTCATTTTATAAACTGTTGGTTTATTAGCCAGAGATTTTATAAGCCTTGAGTACTGCCATGGTAAGGGATATTAAAATTATTTTTACTGATTCCCGAGAAGTGAAGTTTTTGTAATTGACTGAATGCTGTTCTGTGGGGGATGAGTCACGCACTGAACACTGTTCACTTCCTATCTCTCAGTCTCCTAAGTGCTTGTTAAATTTCAGTCAGAGTGCAGTGAGTCTGCAGTGAACTGAGCTGAGAGAAAGAGATTAGAGTGTGTGCTTGGTGTGAAAATGTTAAGGGCATCGCTGGTAATCGACTCGACGCACTCTCACACTTATACAACACTGTGCGTCAAAATGTCTGGTGGGGTTTCTCCTGAGTGGGATGAGTCACTCCTTACAAATCATGTGTGATTTTGTGTGTTTATGACAGACTGAGAGATGCTTGGTGTTTGTCAGTGTGCGGGTACACCGGAGACAAAGGGAAAATGTTAATTTATGCATGTGCTCCATTTAAATGCCCCCGTTTACAAGTGGAACAATGATGTAAGGGAAAGACAAAGCGTTCATTGGTTAGTTTAACAAAGCATAAATATATCATTATCCCTGGTGATGGTTTATGTAGACTATATTGCATATACTGGGGTCATATGTGTTCAAAGCCTCTTCTCTCTTCCTGACAGGACTTTTCATATGATGACCCTAAGGTGGAGTTCAATGTGGATGCTCCAAATGGAGTGGTGATGGAGGGCTACCTGTTCAAAAGAGCCAGCAATGCCTTTAAAACATGGAACAGGTGAGCATTACTGGACTTAATTTCATGATAACTTATCAAGTTGGTTTTATGGGCGACACAGTGGCGCAGGAGGTAGTGTCACGCAGCTCCAGGGACCTGGAGGTTGTGGGTTCGATTCCCGCTCCTCCTTTTTCCTGTGTCTGTGAGGTGTTTGGTGTGTTCTCCCTGTGTCTGCATGGGTTTCCTCCGGGTGCTCACTGGAGACATATCTTTCATGCCTGAGGTTTTGTCTGTCAGGTCAACATTAATGTTACACGGCATACTGTGTGGATAGCCTACCTCTTGGGAAAGACCACTTCACACAGGCTTTTAACTCACTCACAGAGGTGTCAAAGAGTGCTAGAATTTCAGTGTACTCGGTTTGCCACAGAAAAGACTTCCCTATAACGCCTATCTATTATTCATGTATTTTCTCAGACGGTGGTTCTCCATCCAGAGCAGTCAGCTAGTGTATCAGAAGAAACTGAAGGCAAGTATTCCTCACCCCTCCTCTTCTCTTTTCCCCCTTTAGTACTTCCAGTAACTGAGAGAGGTTAAGTGCTCCATCCACACAACAAGCTGCAGGAGAATATATACAAATACTCAATTTATATCTGTTAGCTGATTTTGCTGTAGGATTTACCCAGGCAAAACTTCATATTTTCCAAAAATCTAACTTTTGAAATTTTGAAGCAAATTTTATTTTTATATAAAAAATAGAGTGGTCAGAAATTTTTATAAAATACTGCATTATTTTTTCAGTGAATAATTTAACATCTACTAATATTAACAAGGGGTGGCACGGTGGTGCAGCAGGTAGTGTCGCAGTCACACAGCTCCAGGGGCCTGGAGGTTGTGGGTTCGATTCCCACTCCGTGTTACTGTCTGTGAGGAGTTGGTGTGTTCTCCCTGTGTCTGTGTGGGTTTCCTCCCACAGTCCAAAAACACACATTGGTAGGTGGATTGGCGACTCAAAAGTGTCCGTGAGTGTGTGTGTCGCCCTGTGAAAGACTGGCGCCCCCTCCAGGGTGTATTCCTGCCTTGCACCCAATGATTCCAGGTAGGCTCTGGACCCACCGTGACCCTAAACTGGATAAGGGGTTACAGATAATGAATGAATGAATAATATTAAAAAACTTCCCAACATTTTCATTCATTTTTTTTCTTCTAGATGCAGTTACATTTGATGCTCAGAAACAGTGACATTCACTTGTTTATTCCTCTGTTTGCAGGACTCTTTGACAGTTGTGGTGGAGGACTTAAGGCTGTGTTCTGTTAAACCCTGCGAGGACATTGAGAGGAGATTCTGTTTTGAAGTTGTGTCTCCTACTAAGTAAGTGCTGATCAATATTTTTCAGATCCCACTCAGTACGTATTCTTCCAGCCAAGGTCCATCTGAGGGTAACATAGGGTCATTCTTGGGTCCAGTCCTGGTCTTTTAGTGTAACAAAACACAGCAGTTACTTAACAAGTTTAGTTTTAGATTTGGTTGTTGAGCAGCAAAACCGTATTGTATTCCCCTGCTGTAGGTCTTTCATTGCTTCATTGTGGTGTCCTGTATGTGGATAAGTATGGGTTTATTTTGTGGATTATATATAAAGTTAACTGATGTATTATGTGTTCTACAGGAGCTGTATGCTACAAGCTGAGTCAGAGAAGCTCCGGCAGGCCTGGATCCAAGCAGTACAAGCTAGCATCGCCTCAGCTTACAGAGAGAGTCCAGATAACTACTACATTGAGGTTAGTGCTAGTGAGCTAATACGGTTCCAAATTGTCAAAATATGGTAAGGGTGTGTGTATAAAAATGTAATGCATTTGATGGTGGAAAAGGCTAAAAAGAGAAGTGAACTATATAGAAATAAACAAGTTGCATGTAGGCATACGCTTATAGTGGCACTTATTTGTCACTCTTACTTATGTCTATGATATATATATATATATAATGTTTATGAATATGGCAAATTCCTAATACATAGATTTTTTTTCCACTCAACTGACTCAATTTTAATTAAACACATACACAAAGTATCTGGTTTACTTTGAACTGGATAAGCGGTAACAGACAATGAATGAATGAATAAAACAGTACCACCATTTTTAGACGTCATTTGAGCTATTGTCCCATATTCCCATGACTCCCATCTCACTCACTTCATAACTCTGTGTCCACTTATTACAGCGTTTGGACCGGACGGCATCCCCATCCACCAGCAGCATTGACTCTGCGACTGAGCCACGAGAACGAGGTAGCAGGGCCGAGAGTATCCTGCAAAGAGTCCAGTGCCTGCCGGGGAATGAGCTGTGCTGCGATTGTGGCCAGGCTGATCCTCGTTGGGCCAGCATCAACCTGGGTATCCTGCTGTGCATTGAGTGCTCTGGTATCCACAGGTACACTATCAAAAATTATTACATTTGCAATGTACAGCTTAGAATTTCTTTAAATATTTTTTTAATAAACAAATTATTAAGGTAGCGTCGCAGTCACACAGCTCCAGGGACCTGGAGGTTGTGGATTCGATTCCTGCTTCGGGTGACTGTCTGTGAGGAGTGTGGTGTGTTCTCCCTGTGTCTGCGTGGGTTTCCTCCGGGTGACTGTCTGTGAGGAGTGTGGTGTGTTCTCCCTGTGTCTGCGTGGGTTTCCTCCGGGTGACTGTCTGTGAGGAGTGTGGTGTGTTCTCCCTGTGTCTGTGTGGGTTTCCTCCGGGTGACTGTCTGTGAGGAGTGTGGTGTGTTCTCCCTGTGTCTGTGTGGGTTTCCTCCGGGTGACTGTCTGTGAGGAGTGTGGTGTGTTCTCCCTGTGTCTGCGTGGGTTTCCTTCGGGTGACGGTCTATGAGGAGTGTGGTGTGTTCTCCCTGTGTTTGTGTGGGTCTCCGCCGGGTGACTGTCTGTGAGGAGTGTGGTGTGTTCTCCCTGTGTCCGCGTGGGTTTCCTCTGGGTGACTGTCTGTGAGGAGTGTGGTGTGTTCTCCCTGTGTTTGTGTGGGTTTCCTCCGGGTGACTGTCTGTGAGGAGTGTGGTGTGTTCTCCCTGTGTCTGCGTGGGTTTCCTCTGGGTGACTGTCTGTGAGGAGTTTGGTGTGTTCTCCCTGTGTCTGCACTTGGCACTGCTCAGAAGGCATATAGGTCATTACTGTTGGTTTTTGATAGCTACGGTGCTTAGGTGAAAACAGCCGAACCCCAATGTTCAAAGTAATTTACTGGACTCTAACTTAAAATATGTTCAGCGAAGTCCTGTTTGTGGTTTTTAAATTAATATAGTTTTATATCATAGATGAACTTAATGAACTTAAATGTTACGAGTTTGTGCAGCATGATCTTTGAAGTCATAGACATAGAACCAGCGCGTGGCAATTTTCAACGAAGACTTTGACACATAGCTCTCAGATCCTGGGGTTGTGGTTTTGAGCCCCACATCCGACCACCGTCTGTGAGGAGTTTTGTGTGATCTCCCCTATCTGCATGGGTTTCCTCCAGGTGCTCTAAGTTTCTCCCACAGTCCAAAAACACATTGGTAGGTGGAGTAGCTACTAAACAGTGCCATAGTTGTGAGCGTGTGATGCCCTATGACTAGTGCCATGTCCAGGGTGTGTTCCTGCTTTCCACCCAGTGATTTCTGGTAGGCTATGGACTCACTGCAAACCTGAACTGGATGATGAATGAATTCATGAATACTTCTTAAACAAGAAGTTGAGACAAAATTAAATATTAAGTAAAAATACCTAAAACTGGCTATTTAATAATAAAGTGGAACCTCTACTAACGAAGGCCTATACTAACGAACTTTCCAAGATACGAACCAGGCATTTGAATATTTTTTGCCTCCACCAACGAACCATGACTCTAGAAACAAACCCGAGCCTCCGCCAGGCCGACGGCTGGAAATGGCCACTGACCCCAATAGGCGAGTCTCCCAGCGCCCAGACTTGAGTGAGCTTTTAAGATTAGCACATTGTAGCTTTAGCAATTTAGCATTAGTGTAAGTAGCAGACATCGAAATTTGTGCTAAGTTAAGCCGTATCTACGTTTCATCTCCCCACATTCACCACCTACTCTCCGTTATTCCACCCACCCCCACCTCCCGTCATACAGCCAGTGCCTGTGTTACTCCTCCAGCCAGTCGTCACGTCTTCAAAGTAGCGATATGTAACCACTTAAAACTTTTTTATTTCTTTTTTATTACTGTTACCACTGTATTTCTTTTTTTATTTTTAGTAATGCTACATGTATTTTGTTTTACTAATTTGAGAGTGTTGTAAACATATATCAGTGCAAAAAGGGTGACTTTCGGGGTGGGGGCTGGAACGCATTAATTGCTTTTCCATTATTTTAAATGGGGAAAATTGACTCGAGAAACGAACTTTTCCCACTTACGAACCGGGTCATGGAACAAATTAAGTTTGTAAGTAGAAGTTCACTGTACAATGAATTGTAAAATGAATTAGTATGTATACTTTTTAACTTAGTTGCCTTAATCATTATTTATTTATTTATTTATTTTTTGTGTGTGTGGTGTGCCATCATCTTATTTAACAAAACTTTCCATCCGTTCTTGAATGAAAGTCACAGAGTATAGTGCTGATGGCTTGGTGAGGGCAGTATCAGCTCTGGGAGCTGACCCAGCCTGTGGCTTGCTTCCGCGGCATGTACTTTCCCTCTTGCTTCACTGCTCTCTAATTGGATCCGGGCTTGTTTGACTCCCTCATTAAATCACAGAGGACTGACTTTGTGAGATAAGGACAGGAGACACTGCTGTAGAGGATGATACACTTCTACATCTAATGCCCAGATCACACGTGTTTCACCTGAAAATAGGGAAAAAATATCACACTGTCTGAAAGAAACCAAATAAAATGTCTTATTAAATAGGCCTAGGAAAAAAGTCAATATATAATACTTGGCAAATTATAAGAACCGTTTATGAAAGTTTGCCTTGCACTGGATATTTAAAAATGTACTTCATCTTCTTTTGTATATAGCATTTGCGTCTGAGATAACACTTGTAAATATAAAATATATATATACCCATATATTTATGTTTACAGAGATCTAAAAAGTAAAGTAATATATTGTTGCATGCAGATTGAAACTTTGTATCGTTTTTGTATTGTTTTTGTTTTTTGAAGTCATTTAAAAAGGCTAAAGCTGCATTTGTGCCCTGTAATTTTACCATTTTAGTAATTGTTGAGGTCTTACAGTGACCATATCCTATATATAGCTACTTCGTGGTTTATTAGTGTAGATTTGGATGTGTTCATCCATGCCTGTGTTCTTCAGTTTCAGCGTAGACCTGTTATATAATCATCCCCCTTCCTTGGTTCAGACCAGCTCATGAATATTCATGTACACTCTGGAGGCCACTGTTCTCACACTGAGGACCAATGAGGTTTTTACTTTGCACAATCTTTCTTTTCTCTACACTCATTCTAACGTGGTTGCCTGGATACGATGTGGGTTTGTGAGCAGAGACATTGATGTGAGAGTTTGAGCAGCCAGACTGTTCCACAAGAAATTGTGCAGCTCTTTATTTGGACCTAAAAGATTTATATTTTTGTCCATAAAATCATAGTGTAGTAGATCATGCTAAGTAATCTTTGTAATTCATTACCAGAGCTGTAACATGTTTTCCCCATGATAATAACTGAACTAGAAGTAATAATACCTGTTTAAAACAGTATGAGTTTTTTTTTATAGGTGTTTTTATGGCCACCTGTACATTTCTTTTCAAAAGTGTTTGTCCCACTTTGTGGCATTAATAGCTTTCTGTTCCTCATATTTATATTATTTGGTATAATGAGTACACTTTGAGTAATCAGTTTGACAGTCAAGAGCTGACTGACACTTGGCAATTGTCAGTACCATAAGTAAGTGGACAAATGTTTAATTAAAACTTAAATAAAACTAAAATAAAACTTAGTTATTGTCATTTTTAATATATTAAAATAAATATAAAATAAAACATCGGTTCAGGTATTTCAACCATTAACCTTGCGGCAGTACAAATCACTCTGTTCTTGGTTTGAACGTTTGTAATTTGCCCTTGTCATTTAACTAAACTCGTATCTGTCAAAAGTGATGTGTTTGTTAACAATGCACTTATTTAATGGCGGGCCTTTATTTGCTCGGTGACGATGATGTACTGTTTTTGTTTTTTTTCCCTCAATGCAGGAGTTTGGGGGTGCATTGCTCTAAAGTCCGCTCTCTCACACTGGACTCATGGGAGCCCGAGCTACTGAAGGTAGGTCCTTGACTTTCTCAATATCCCTTTACACATGATTCTACAACAGTGTATAGCAAATAAGATGTATGTAGGTAGAGGACATCATTAAAGCATCACACGTAATTTAAAAAGTGGTCCATTCCCTAGGAGCAAATTCTCAGATTCTCAGCAGAAGGCCATAATATAAAACACAAAATGCACAGATTTCAGTGCATTTGTTGATGATAAAACCCCGTTCTGAGAGAGCAAGTTTCAGCAACTGGTGCTGGAGGAACAGAAAATAATAAAAATAAGCAAAAAAGACGGTTCTACACTGTTTATAAGCACAGCTGGCCAGTTAACATGCATTTGTGGTTAAGCACACCATAGCAGATGGTTTTTCCAGCAAACTCAAGGTGAAAAAAATAATAATAAAACACATATTTGAGGATAAAGCCTCATACCTGTGAGCACAAAGTTGAGTCAAGTGTCTTCTCAGTGTTTTGCCTATTTTCAGCTTCATTCCTCTCTCGTTTAACCCAAACTCAGCGCTAAACTCACAACTGCGGTGGGCTACTGAGCTTGTTTTTTTGTTCCCCACCTATTTTCAGAATGTGACATCAGTCATAGAGCTCCCACAGCGCCCCCTTCATGTTACACTCTTAAATGCTCATAAATGAACCATGGACTTGTATTTAAAGACACAGAACAAAAATATGTCACAGCACGGCATAATTTGAAAATGTCACACTCATTGTGAAATACCATCCACGTTTTTATACCATCCATGTTATAGCACCCAACTCTAATCTGGGCTGCCTGTCAGAGTTAGAGGAATATGTACAGATACTTATCCTGTGCTAATGGATCAATCAAATACCGATAAATTATTTACACAACCTCAGGTTAAACTAATCTAGATCATACTGTTGTGGATACTGCTGTTACTTACTCATAGCATCTACTTCTACAGCTTATGTGTGAGCTGGGAAACAGTGTTATTAACCACATCTATGAGGGCACATGTGAGGAGCAGGGTGTGAAGAAGCCAGGACCAAACAGCCCAAGGTGAGTGGACACAACTAAAGCTCTTTTTATATAGAAACTTACAGTGTTAAGCTAACCTTAACCCTTAAAAGGAAACTAGCGTAGAATTTTTACCCTACAATTAAAGCTTCAAAGTCATTGTGATGCTTGTAAAGCTGAGTTACTGTTGTTTAAAAAAAATAATAACAGTAATATTTACTGCTAAAGAAAATGTACGCTGTTTCATTTGAAGGATCTTATTTTGTATTACTAACTATATAATATAACCCAGTTCTGTCATTTTCTGTATTTTTATTTATGGCTTGGTATCCATGAACTAAATGCAGGCAAGAGAAGGAGGCCTGGATCAAAGCTAAGTATGTGGAGAAGAAGTTTCTGAAGAAGATGACGACAAGTGTAGCTTTAGTAAATGGAGAGAGGAAGTCAGAAAGGCGCTGGAGCATGAAAAAATGCAGACGACACAACAGCGCCACCACTGTGCCCAAGAACCGGCGGAAATACAGACAAGAGCCCGGATCAGCCTCTCCTGCAGCACTGTCCTCAGGTAATCTGCTCCTCTGAATATTTTTATTCACTCATTCATTCACACATCTGTAACCGCTTATCCAGTTCAGGGTCGCGGAGGGTCCAGAGCCTACCTGGAATCATTGGGCACAAGGCGGGAATACACCCTGGAGGGGGCGCCAGTCCTTCACAGGGCAACACACACACACACACATTCACTCACACACTCACACCTATGGACACTTTTGAGTCGCCAATCCACCTACCAACGTGTGTTTTTTTGGACTGTGGGAGGAAACAGGAGCACCCGGAGGAAACCCACGCAGACACAGGGAGTTGCTACAATTTGATTGATACAAGTTGAGAAGCCAGTCTAAAGTTTGTTTTATAAAAAAGTAAAGTGTGGAAGTGATCTACATTTGCAATTAAAATGATTCAACTCCCATTGTAAATTTATTTTTTTTTAGAAATATTTATACATTTTCAGCTGTTTACAGTAAACCACTAAACTAGGAACAGTTTAAATAGCTCAGCACAGTTAATATAAAAATTGGTTTCTTTAAATTCAACAATAAATATCACTTCTAATGACTGCTGCAGAAATGATTCTACCCCCTTTATGACAGGTGCATTTGGTGCTAAGTAAAGTTATGACTTGCTGCAAACCTGATGAATACCAGCTTCTGTCAGAGTTCCTGTGGAATCTTAATCCACTCCTCATGGGCAGTGTGCTGCAGTTCATTAATGTTCTTGAGTTTGTGTGCTGCAACCACCTTCTTCAAATACCACCAAACATTTCTGAAGATGGGGTACAAGTCAGGCGAATGTGACGGCCACTCCAGAATCATCCAGGACGTCTCCTGACACCAAGCTTTGGTGGACTTTGAGAAGGTCCAGAAACTTTCAAGCGTTAACTTCCTCAAGTTTTCCCCTGGAACTCCTAATATCTGATTGGTTCCATTTTGCCCTCCACTTCCAAGCAAAGCAACCCTAGGGCATCATCAGGCCACCACCCCGCTTCACTGTAGGCAGGGTGTCCTTTCAGCATTCAGTGCCTTTAGTAGCTTTTTGTATCCTTTTCCTTGTTTGTAAAATGCAATTAACTTTGAACTATTTGGACAACCCTCTTGACTTTCTCACATGCAGTCAAACATCACAGTCCAGCTGTGAGGTGATTTATAAAGCCCTTGATTAATTGTATGAGGCGTGCTTGAAGCAACATCTGGTTTGCAATTGCGGGCTCTAATGAGGAATGCTATTCATTGGATTGAATAATTATGAGATTGTAGTTGTCATTAAAAGGGACGTATCATTTTAAATTTGGAGAATCCGCTTGTTGTGTTAGTTGTGTCGAGTTGTTTAACTTGTGTTTGATTGGTTTATTGCAAACAGCTTATGCAATCAATTATATAATTATGAATTCTATGTCATTTAAGCGTTAAATTCTTATGGACAAAGAACTATCAAATTAAAATGACCAGAACAATTCTCACTAATTCTCAGTAAACCACAGATGAGCAATGATCTATGTAAAATTAGTTGATATTGTTATTACCAATGATCTAATTTCCTAAGTATTAACCTACACATTAACTATTGTATGGAATTCAAGAATTTATAGAAATGTTACAGGTTGTGATTTTTGTGTTTTACAAATCAGCTGCTGCTGCACTAGAGAGGAAATTCAGACGAGACTCGCTCTTCTGTCCAGATGAGCTGGACTCCCTCTTCTCTTACTTTGACACTGGCTCAGGGCCTCGCAGTAAGTGTTACACACCAAAGAGTGAATAGTCTTTCACAGCAGAGTGTCCTTTTGAATGGACATTAGGAGTGCCTAGCAACACCCTGCACTTCTGTGTCTGATCACTTGCAATGCATTCTCTCAACGGACCTGATTAGGGTTCAGTTATGCATTTTGTAATTGTTATTTTTTGTTAGAAATTGTTATTTTTGCTGTTGTATTAACTGTACTGCTAGACTTTTTTTTTAAAGGAGCTAAGGGACAGGGGTGATCTAAACCCAGATCTGAATGATTGAATGATATTTAGCTAAAACAAATCACACTGCGTTTCACATAAAGTCACACTGAGAAAAAGCTGTGATGGTCAGCGTAGATCCATAGCAGATTTTATTTTTCCCTCTGGTCATATAATGTAAGCAAATCTTGATCAATTTGATCAATCAAGACATGATTGGAGTCCATAAAAATACTAAACTGGATTAAGATGTTGGATATAGTGTCAATAATATGTGATACAAATAAATATGAATTCTAAAAGTATGTGCAGCAAGTACAGACTTCTGTAGCTGTGTACCATTCACTTTTGTGCAAAATGAAAATACATAAATATTGCAGGCGCAAATTGTGAGGCAAGTTTTCTGTGACAGTAACATTTACTGACATATTTGAACTGATTGCCATTCTTTGATCATTTTCTATTTTGAAAATGAAATCATAGTTATGATACTGCCCTAGATAACAGTACATTAACCCAACCATTCACTACGTGAACAATTAAGGCTACAGTTTGCACAGTGGTACTTTGTGGGGGGTGGGTGAGCTTCCATTGCTTGTTACAATAACCTACACATGTCTTGGCTTAGCAACTGCATTTGGACTTTGGAGAAAAAAGTACATTTTGAACTCATTACCAAACTATTGTTTTAACTTTGTGCAGAAGGTTAGGGTACGTGTGTTTGAGCTGAGCCTAATGAGTCCGATTGTTGGCCGTTTGTTGGTCCTGCAGGTCTCAGCAGCGACAGTGGTTTGGGCGGAAGCACTGACGGCAGCAATGACATCCTGCTCTTCGGTTCTGTGGTGGACAGTGTCACAGAAGAGGGTGAGTTATACACATACTTAAGAAAAAAAAAGCTTTAGCATGTATGTTCATCTGACATCGGGACATATTTTCATGTAGCCCATGGATTTTAAACTTAATCATGGAGCATCCTTTGTCCTCTGTAATCCACTGTGTTGGATGTGTTGGGAGCATGGATGTGCAGGACAACGTGGGACAGAAATGGGAATCACTGCTGTAATAAAACCATGTGTGTGTTCAGAGTGCGAAGTGTCAGAAGATTCGAGTGGTGAGGCCGAGCTGGAGCCAGAGGCGTCAGATCCAGAGGATTTGCGTGAGCTTCATCCTGGAGCTCTGCTCTATAAAGCCTGTCAGGCACGGAACCTGCCCGTCATGGCTGAAGCACTAGCGCATGGGGCTGATGTCAACTCCATCAACGAAGAGGACGAGGGCAAGAGCCCCCTAATACAGGCAGTGATTGGAGTAAGTCTACACAACCATGTTTATCAAAGGACAAATTCTGTTAAATGGTCAAAATCTGTGCAACGGTAGCGCAGCAGGTAGTGTCGCAGTCACACAGCTCCAGGGTCCTGGAGGTTGTGGGTTCGATTCCCGCTCCGGGTGACTGTCTGCGAGGAGTGTGGTGTGTTCTCCCTGTATCTGCGTGGGTTTCCTCCGGGTGACTGTCTGTGAGGAGTGTGGTGTGTTCTCCCTGTGTCTGCGTGGGTTTCCTCCGGGTGACTGTCTGTGAGGAGTGTGGTGTGTTCTCCCTGTGTCTGTGTGGATTTCCTCCGGGAGACTGTCTGTGTGGAGTGTGGTGTGTTCTCCCTGTGTCTGTGTGGGTTTCCTCGGAGTGACTGTCTGTGAGGAATTGTTGTGTTCTCCCTGTGTCCGCGTGTGTTTCCTCCAGGTGCTCCGGTTTCCTCCCACAGTCCAAAAACACACGTTGGTAGGTGGATTGGAGACTTAAAAGTGTCCGTAGGTGTGAATGTGTGTCTGTGTTGCCCTGTGAAGGACTGGCGCCCCCTCCAGGGTGTATTCCTGCCTTGCGCCCAATGATTCCAGGTAGGCTCTGGACCCACCGCGACCCTGAGATGGATAAGGATTACAGATAATGAATGAATTAATATAGTTTAGTGTGGTCAGGTACAAATGTCAAAAGCCTACATTTTTTTATATTTTTCTGTACTTTTTTATAAAATTGTATAAATAATATTTTCCACACACATAACTGGCTATTTAAATGCCTGGTATAATCACAATTTATATTTATTTGACGTAAAATATAACATTCTACAGTTTTTTTTTAAAACGCATTGTAATCTGATGATATTTTTTTGTTTGCTCCAATAGGGCTCTTTGATAGCATGTGAGTTTTTGCTGCAAAACAGTGCTGATGTTAACCAAAGAGACCTGAGAGGAAGAGGGCCCCTGCACCACGCCACATATTTAGGACACACAGGGTGGGTAAAAACACACGTACCCACTCACAGCTTTTTAGTAGAGTACAAACAACTGAGTGTGCATTTGGCTCTGTGATTTACAGGCAGGTTTGTTTGTTCCTGAAACGAGGAGCCACTCAGAATGATGGTGATGACGATGGTCAGGATCCTCTCAGCATCGCAGTGCAGGCCGCAAACGCTGACATCGTCACACTGTGAGTGCTGACCACAAATTGACCTGCTGTTCCTCTGTCTGTGACCGTATGTCCAATGCCATGTGAAATGCATGAATAATTTGTTTTTGTATATATTATTTTAACACTCTCTCTCTCTCTCTCTCTGTCACTGTCACTGTCTCAATCTTTCTCTCCAGGCTCCGTCTGGCGCGGATGAACGAGGAGATGAGGGAATCAGAGGGTCCGTTTGGTCAGCCAGGTCAATACCCCAGCAGCAGCCCCACAGAACAGCAGTACAAGAAATGCATACAGGAGTTCATCTGCCTCAACATAGCTGAGTGCTAGATGCCCCAGTGTAGCAAACATACTCACACACTCTCTCTCTCTCTCGCTCTCCCTCTCCCTTGCCTCATGCACTGTCTTTAAGTGCAGGAAGCATATATCTACACCATGCCTGGGGACGAAGGTCCAGTTTGTTTTATAATGCTGCTGCATTTACTTGCAGTGATCTTCACAAAAACGTATCAAGATATCAGTATTATTCACTTTATATTCCGGACTGGGTTCTGTTTTTTTTTTAACTTCTTTTCAGTCTGCAAA
Source organism: Hoplias malabaricus (assembly GCF_029633855.1). Lineage (NCBI taxonomy): Eukaryota > Metazoa > Chordata > Actinopteri > Characiformes > Erythrinidae > Hoplias > Hoplias malabaricus. The sequence goes on from NC_089804.1 coordinate 14,527,941, forward strand.
AAAGACACTTGTAAAAAGGTGCTGCCCATGTATCAGTTTATTAGTGTTCTACACATTCCAACACAACTTAAAATCAAAACACTAACACACTCTAGCCTTGTTATAAGGTGCTATTAGGCCTAGAAATGGATGTCTATGATGTCTATGTTATAATGAAATGTTATGGTACTAGATAAAGATGTGATAAACGAGTGGGAGATTTAAAAACCAAAACTTCATGGGGCCTGTCCGCAGCACTATAGGACCAATTTCTCATTCTGCTGCACTCCACACCTTCCTCTCTGTTACTTTCAGGCTCTGCCTAATATGATTATCTCTTCCGTTCTCTGACAGAGTTGTACAAATCGTGTGTCTTTTAAAAGAACACTCCAGTGAATTTCAGCCTAATCGCTGTCTGCAGTAACTGGTCAGTTACAACAGACCTTAACTTAAGGAGCAGGAAACTCTAGGACTTGGGTGTATATATTCATAAAAGCCCTCTCCAATGCAAAACCAGATTACATTATTAACATGTCCATATGGTGGTGTTTATATGCTAGAAGACACATCATGATTAAAATAAGCAGTCTGTGTCATGGCTGAGCTTTTCAGCTTGGGGTTAGATTTTTTAGAGGTACATTTCTTAAGAAATTGGATTGTAACTCACTCAAATATTCTCACACGCTCACATACATACATACATACCTCACAAGAGGCTGTTTCTCACATTCTCATATTGGAGACGTCCCCACAAGGGCCCCACAAGAAGCAAGATCCCAAAAAGACTTTTTGTTATTTTTTTAGACATGACATTCTTAAACATCAACTGAATGTTTATTTATTTATTTATTTATTTGAGCCCTGTTCTTTTCTAGAGAGAAATATGCCACATTTCTTTCAGTGTTAAATAACTGTATGATAGAGATACAGCAAATGGCGATTAGGTCTCAAAATGCTGGACCATTCGATTAACACTTCTTTTTCAGTCTGATTCTTTATTATTCCCCTGTTGCTTGTATTTACAGTTTCTCTTTTCTAGACTCTTTGCTTACTCTTCGGACAGTATTTCACTCGAGGCAGCTGTTTTCCATTCATCTGCATAGTGCTCTAGTGGCATGAGGTAGCTTTTGTACAGTTTGTTAGCAGTGCAATCAAGGATTGGGCCTGAGGGACTCTTCTGTAAAAGACAAGAATCTCAGAGGCATGGGATTATATAACTGTGATATATCAAATAGCGTAGATACTAAAATACACACTAAAATGTCTTTGTTTAGACCTACTAACTATTTGAAGGACAAAAGATATAGACATAAAAAAAACTATGATGCACTTTTTTCATTACGTTTTTTTTTTTTTTTGGACGGTAGCTTGAGATAAGAAATGCTTTGAACAGGATTTTATTATCGAGTATTGCCCAGAGCGATAGTGCAATGATGATTTGAATACAGATAATCTGTATTTTTTGTATTGTTTTATCGAAACAGTGAAGATAGTATTTTTTTAACTTGACGTACTTTGTTAGACGTTGTCGTCTGAAGCACCAAACTCACACTGATAAATGCATCTCAACGTTGTTCAATATCCAAAGTATCCACAACCCACACGGTACAATAAGACAATTTTCAGAAGTGTAAGAGGAAAAAAATGCTCAATGAATGGTTGTTTTCAAACACATGTATGTAATGTACGAAGTGTATGTTAATAGTGTATGTACTATACGTTTCAACTGCATATTTCCGGTACTAGGATGTAATATTATAATCAGAATCAGTTTTTTATTCGTTTATTTATATCGTCTGTAGTGCATGGGTTACTGTTGGCCTTGATTTAAAAGAAAACCCTTTTGCTTTGTGCTCCACTTATACCTGAATCTGTAAAGTCCTCCACTCGCTGGCTCAATGCCAAAACGAGAAGATTCTGGTTCAGTGAATGGGCCTAGACTGTGTCTGTGGTCTTTGAATGGAAACAGCATTTTGTATAAACGATTGCCCTTTTACCTGCTTATGCAATTTCACGATATATATATAGTGGGGGGTCCTCGACTTACGACGTTGATCCGTTCCTACGTCGTGTCGTAAACCGGTTCTCGGTGTAAGTCGGAACATACTGTACGTAAATAACATACTGTAAGCACTTATCCTATCCTAACACCTAACCTCCTCGGTCCCGAGCCGCGTAACCGTGTATTCTTCCGCCGCGCACCAAACACGAAGTTCGCGTTACGACGTTTACGAAGCAAAACCACGCCAAGTCGAAACAAGGCTTTATACAGTAAATGGGAGATGTGTCGTAACCACGAAACATCGTAACTCGGGACTGACGTAACCCGAGGACCTCCTGTATATATTTGCAGATGACGTCAGATATGCCCCAAGGCCTCCACCATTTTGTGCTGATGTGGAGGGTTTTTTTATATGGTTCATAATATACTGGGCATATTGTGGCTGGTAGTATTTCATAACCCTGGATTATTTAGAATACATTTTCAAGGTTTTGATGCGGTGCTGGGACATTTCAGGATTAATCACACTGTTATAAAAATGCCATTTTCAAGAGGAATTACATCATATTTATGTTAAACAGTCATATAGAGTGATATTACTTTAAGATTATTTAAAATTATTTCTTTACACTGGTGGAGATAGGAACCAGCAATTATTGCATTCTCTTTACTATTCAAAAGGGTTCATTAACACACATATGTCTTCTAAGGGTGTGTATGTAATGTCGATAGCTGTAAAATAATAGTCAAACCAAAAAACTGTTTTTCTATGGGGACAATTTAAGTAAAAATAATGACAATCATAAAGTAAGGTCTCAGTTTTCAGAGAGTGTTTTTTGTAACCTTTTCATTTAATATCTTTTGTAAGAAGCTTTTAGAGACATTGATATCTTCAGACTTCTGCTTCCTGTCATCACCACTGTAAAGAATTCCATAGTTTTAAATTGTGATGTGATATTTTTTGCCATATTGCCCAGCCTCCTTCCAGTACCAGATAATTAGTTGTCAGAAAACTGAATATTAGTCATTTATAAATAGATTTGAACCCTGAGGATTTGTGACTGTTAAGGCCTGATAATCAGAGACCACAGACACATTTTCATCTGTAAGGCCACATGGAGAAACCATACAATATTTGAAACAGTTGTTCCATTACATGAAGGGTCTACAAATACTGTGTATAGATAACATGTTTTAGAGTGGTGAGGTTAGATTAAGAGTGGACGCAGATAACTCGAGAGAGAGGCGGTTTAGACTGTAACTGGCAAACTGCTGAAAGTGGAGTTTTGTGGCTGCTGCTCCGTTGGGTTGGGTGCCTGTCATTGTCTCTCTGGCCAGTGAATGTTGTAGCATTTTTGTAGAGTTTTCCATATTATTTTGTATCAGGAAGCTTAGGACTCCGCCCACTTTCCAGTTAGGAGACAGATGCTGGGATTATAGCCAGTGCTAAATTAGTTTTAATAAAACTTTTGAAAGAAACCAAGAGGAAAGCATAGCGACCAACAAGTGACTTTTATTTATTTATTTTTTTTAATGAAAGTCGATGTATTAATCAACAGAGGTTCCAAGTGCTGTATGAAAGGGGAACGTTTTTAGCCTTCTGCTGTAGATAGCTATTAACAGAAACTAACACTTTTACTGCTTGCTTTCAGCTGTAACACTGGCACCGTCCCTGTCCTGATCCTGTATTGATTTTGTGTCTTACTACAATCATGTAAATTATGTTTAACTATTGTATGAATAACTCGTATCTGTTGACTATTCTTCTGTGGACTAAACCACTGATACCTGTTCTGTTCAGCTCTGATTCCTTCTGTCCTTTTTTTGTTGTCTTCTTAAACACAGAGATTAAAAAAAAAAATGAAAAAAAATAAAATATGTGAATGAACTCCAGATCTCTTTCTCTGCTTCTTGCCTCTCTTCATTTTCTGTCTAACCTCTCTGCTACTGCATTCACAAACCTAACTGCATTGACCCTATTGTTAGCATTTTGTTGCAAAAGTGGGTTTCCTCCGGATGACTGTCTGTGAGGAGTGTGGTGTGTTCTCCCTGTGTCTGCGTGGGTTTCCTCCGGGTGACTGTCTGTGAGGAGTGTGGTGTGTTCTCCCTGTGTCTGCGTGGGTTTCCTCTGGGTGACTGTCTGTGAGGAGTGTGGTGTGTTCTCCCTGTGTCTGCGTGGGTTTCCTCCGGGTGCTCCGGTTTCCTCCCACAGTCCAAAAACATACGTTGGTAGGTGGATTGGCGACTCAAAAGTGTCCGTAGGTGTGAGTGTGTGAGCGAATGTGTGAGTATGTGTTGCCCTGTGAAGGACTGGCGCCCCCTCCAGGGTGTATTCACGCCTTGCACCCAATGATTCCAGGTAGGCTCTGGACCCACCGCGACCCTGAACTGGATAAGGGTTACAGATAATGGATGGATGGATAATCAGGTTATATAGTGTTGCCCAAATATATAAATTGTAGCCCTGTCTTTTGTAGATGGTGAGTCTGAACTTCTGCAGTGTGCCAAGAAACTAAGAAAGCAGTAATGAATTATTCAGGCCCAAATAAGCCACACACCTCTAAAACTGTAATCTTTTAGCATTAATTAATCCCACCAATGTAAATCAGTTTGCAAAAACAAAAGCTCTATGTTGGTACACAGAATCGATTTTAGGACTAGCAACCAACTCTATCAGTCATTCTGTTGTAGAAGTGTAGATAGGCATTATTATCTGACACTGAATTAGTTTTGCCATCAAGTACTCAGAGTTATTGCAGTAGTCTGTCTTAATCAGTCTTCACAGACTTACATAAGCCTGAGAAAAACACACAGGCCTGCGGAAAGCTCAGCTCCATTATTTCACCCCTAGGCAACCAGAGTGTCATGAAGATTTAGTTAACAGTGTCCTGGTAGATAATACTGGGCTTTTATACCCACTGTTCTTAAGCATGATCTCATGCTTTGCTAAGTCTAAAGCCGACTGCACATGCATACAAAAATATTATTACTATGGGTTCACAAACAGTTTTGTTTGTTTGTTCTGAAGCATCATGTCTGTAACACTATAAAAATGTGTTAAATAATATTGAAAAATAATAATACAGTGTAATATATATAAATGATGAGTCAGCATAAAGTCTATTAGCTGAAACTGAGAATATCTTAAGCACAGATTCTACATGTCTCTGGACCAGTACTGGAACAACTTTATTCCAGATAACATTCCTTCAGTTGGTGTTTTGATTATAGCTGTAGTTACATATTGGTGCAAATCCTCCACCAGGTGTTAAACTGAGATCTAGTGATATGTGAAGTTCATATCAGATTATTTAGAGACCCCTCATGCTCTACAAAAGGGAGCATGGTCGTCCTGGAGACTGCTCCCATCCTGACAGAAGTACTTGGAATAAAATTGTATTTATTTGTTTATAAACAAATAATAACCCTAAACTTATGACAGCAAAATCACAGTGACTGAATTCTTAAACGGCTGATGTTTGCTGATGTAACTTTTATTTGTGTTTACTGGTCTACATTTTACATGGCACTGTCCTTCCAACAATAGCTCATTGTTACTTGAGATGTATTGTAACTTGAGATTTATCTTGTCAAAAAAACTTAAGAAACAAACAAAATATGCTCTGAAGTTTGCTTCTGTTTACTTTACATCTGTGCTTTTGGCCAAAGTACATTTTTATAAATTATTTGCACTTAATATTTTGAAGCTCATAGACATACAAATTTAATTTGTGAAGGCACGGTGGCACAGCAGGTGGTGTCACAGTCACACAGCTCCAGGGACCTGGAGGTTGTGGGATCGAGTCCCGCTCCAGGTGACTGTCTGTGAGGAGTGTGGTGTGTTCTCCCTGTGTCTGCGTGGGTTTCCTCCGGGTGACTGTCTGTGAGGAGTGTGGTGTGTTCTCCGTGTGTCTGCGTGGGTTTCCTCCGGGTGACTGTCTGTGAGGAGTGTGGTGTGTTCTCCCTGTGTCTGCGTGGGTTTCCTCCGGGTGACTGTCTGTGAGGAGTGTGGTGTGTTCTCCCTGTGTCTGCGTGGGTTTCCTCCGGGTGACTGTCTGTGAGGAGTGTGGTGTGTTCTCCCTGTGTCTGCGTGGGTTTCCTCCGGGTGACTGTCTGTGAGGAGTGTGGTGTGTTCTCTCTGTGCCTGCGTGGGTTTCCTCCGGGTGACTGTCTGTGAGGAGTGTGGTGTGTTCTCTCTGTGTCTGCGTGGGTTTCCTCCGGGTGACTGTCTGTGAGGAGTGTGGTGTGTTCTCCCTGTGTCCGCATGGGTTTCCTCCCACAGTCCAAAAACACGTTGGTAGGTGGATTGGCGACTCAAAAGTGTGTATTGCACTGTGAAGGACTGGCACCCCTTCCAGGGTGTATTCCCGATAAGCGCTTACAGATAATGAATGAATGAATGAATGAATGAATGACAGTCATTTAGACCTGGAGGGTTCTCATGGTGTATACCACATTCATTGAGAATAAGATGGTGCCACTTTTTCCCACATCTCTTTAGACCAGTGCCTATTGGGTTTTTTTTTACAGCTGAACTCTCAAATGACCAATTGTTTGTTCATTTTTTTAAAGGTGTTTATTCACTGTGGCTCTACTTTAATATACTTTTCTATGTATTGTGCAACAAATTATTTCACCCTGCTTCAACCTTAGTTGTCTTATGGAACGGCTGCCCTTCTGTTTCTCATTTCATATCACACCAATGCACTAGCATCACTACCATTTAATGATTTGTTCGTAATTTCCAAACCTATTTACTAGTGTCTTTCCCATAAATCCAAATGCAGATGTAATTTAGCCACTGTTCTGACTGAAACACAAGAAATATCAATTGCATTTTTTAACCATATTTCTTTCTATCCTAAATTTGAAATGGTCTTCCCTTCTCTTTCAGGTGACACCACTTACCTAGACATTTTCCGAGAGTTTTCCCACATGGCGTCCCACAACCCAGAGAAGCTGAAGAGAAGAAGTATTCACTTCCGCCACTCTTTTAGGTACCGTCAGTTGTGTTTGATTCTAAACTTCTCTTTAAGCTTGCTCTATGTGCGGCAAATATATTCGCCTCATTGACCATATGCAAATATATTTGTCAGGTCAATCAGTCATTGGTCAGAAAAGTATATCACAGCTTTGTGTGCACAGACATCTACGTTCACTCTAAACTGTCCAGGGTCTAACTGCTCTGATGCTGGCCAGTGAACCCTCAAATAAACTATATTTGTGCAGTCTGTGACATTTGTGTGAGGATCCCAGTCTAACATGCTTTTCATTTTCATTGCAGGGTTTGACAAGTCAACTCATCTGGACCTGAAAAAACAAATCGATTTAACTTTTTCTACAATTGAAAGAAATTCGATTGTCATTTCCTATGAGACATTTTCAACTAAGGAATGTTTACTCCAGCGTTTACTCATTCAGTCAAATATATTCAATGCAGGTTTCAGCCCTGATCTTGTAGTATCCACTTTCCTCATCGTGTTTGTGTTTTCCTGCTTGTTCACATTCACTTCAGCCCAGAAAGGGATTATTATTGAGCTGATTAGTTGCATCAGATGTTTTGGGAGCAGAGAGAACACTATAATGTTCAGAACAAGGGCTACTTCAGGACCGTGGCGGAGGAGCCAGTGCTGTACAGAGTGATCAGAATTTTCTATCAAAGATGATTGTGATGTTTGTGAAACTGTATGAACATGAACTCTGTTGTCGTTTGGAATGTTTTTAAGGATATGAAGGAATGTGTGTACAGCTTTATGAGGATTAGCTGGACTTATCCTCTCCAATCCTGTCATTTATTGTTTTTTATTGCCATTTTAATATCTGTTACATAGTATACAACAGCATCTTATCTTTTTCTTAGTACAGTTACCATTGTTTCTTATGGATCATACCCAGTTTTATGTTTTCCTGTTTTTTTTTAGAGAAACTAGTGAAGTTCGTGAATCCCATTGTATCAGCATTAGGAAAGTTTGACTACAAATACATTTTTAAAACGTCTGTAATACTTCCATTTTAAGTGTAGAGTGTTTTGTTAAATGGTGACTATGCTGGTGTAGTCTTTCATTTGCTCTATGGTGACTTCCACAAAGCGCTGCAAATTCGAATGCAGATCTTGTATATGTACTGTACTTTTTAGATGCAAAATGCTAATATATCATGAAATGTTGGAATTTTGTAACAAAGGTTTAAATAAAACGAGAGTGTGTAGAAATAATTTGTTTCAGCATCTCAATATTTCTTACTATTCAAAATGTTGTGCTATATGTTTAAAAGGAATGTGAAGTAGAACCCAAATAATATGCAACTTCAGGTAAAGGTGCAGCTTTGCGTAGTCAGTGTCAGGATGGCAAACTGAAAATGAACTAAATGTGGCCCATTTCTGGCAATGATATGGCAAACTGGTGTTTACGCAGGCCTTCATACGCAAGTAGCCAATTGCTCTTTGGGCAATGGAGAAAAAATATGCTGAAACCAATGCGTATATAAAGGGACATGATGCAGACTACAGAATGATGTCATGACGTCTTAGCAAAAGGTAGATGCCGTTAAATTTTTTTTCATTACATACTCATACTTGTGTTTTTTCTATTGTTCATTTACAGTCTTGTCTTAATTTTTCAGATTTGTGCTAAAAGGCAAGCTCAGAGAACGCAGACCGAATTGAATAATTTGGATATTAATGAGTTAAAGAATGAATTAACCACACAAACACTTGTCGAAATATATCTAAAGGCAAAAGTTTGAACACACCTGGTCATATGACATTTTAAAGAGAAAAATATTAAGATGTTTAATGTCAGAGAATAACAAATATGACATTTTTCTCTGCTAGTTTTAATGCTTTAGTTGATTTTTTTATTTGGTTTAGACTTGGATTTGTTGTGTTTAAAGTGTAAGTAAAAAATTTAAATGTGATATGTGACTTAAGCTGCACTGCCCATATTTTATGTTATATTTTCCATATTAAAGACCCCCGTAGTGAAAAAAGGTGTTGCTCCAAAAATGAAACCAATTAATTCAGACAGCCACAGTTTCTTACATCACAAACGTAAGGAATATTACAGAAGGAAAGGAAGGTAAATTACAGAACAGTGTTATACCAGCTGTGCCTTTAGATGGATTGTCCTGCCTCTGAAGTCCAATTAAATATCTATGTGTTCAAGGAGGGCTAGCCCTAACAAGCTTTTGTGATATGTAACCTGATGTATGTTTGAAATGGCCCTCGACTCGTGTGGTTCCTAACGTAGGGGTCGTGGAGTTATACTGCATGTGGGGCAATGATTGAGATATGTAATGCATGCCACTTGTAATAATTCCACTCTTAAAAGTGATTTGTCAATTTGTTTTGTTTGTTTTGTTCAATAAGAATTTGCAAGGTTTTTTGTGGATTAGAATATTTAAAATAAATTCTAGTGATGTTTGGAAGCTGTAGTGTACGTATGTGTCAGGGTTGGGGTGCACAAAAATATTTTTATCTAGGAAACACTGCAGAAAAAAGTTTGTGAACCACAGCCCTAATTTATTCCCTACTTTACTTAATTTATAGTGTGCAAACTGAATTCAGGATGGTAGTGAATGCTACAATCTAGTGGTTACTCGTGGTATTGCTACATGAGGTGACCAAAAAAACAAAAGTCCAACATTATGTAGCAGTGGCAAGCTATAGTTAATTTGTAAACTGCAATGTGACAATTAATTAATTATTAATAAAGCTTTTAATTTATCCATTGAAGAAGTCTTAGTTGTCATCGCAAGATCTGCCCATTCTGAGGGATATCAGGAAACACCACCATATTACGCTAATTTAATAAAAGTGTGTAATCTCTCCAGAGGATGAGAAAAAGCATGTTTTTACTTTGAATAAAAGTGTTTTTATCCAAAGCTGTCTGAACTCCAGCACAGGCCTGTGAGAGAGGTTTATCGGAGAGTAACCCTGAAGGGCTGTAGTTTTATTTTGAAGGGGGGAGCTTGGGTTAGACACGGAGCCGAGCTTTTATTTTCCTTCAGCTTCCTCAGTTCCTTGTTGTGTGGGAGCCATATTGGAATGGGGCATAGATGACAGTTTACCTTGGCCGAGAGTTACATTTATGTTGCCTTTGTGCGTTTATTTCGGTCGTTTACGGTCATAATTGAAGGAAGTCTGTAATACCACACGATTTTGGCCCGGGGTCGTGTCTGAGTTCGGCTGTTAAAGAGGTAAGAGAGAGTGAGTGTCAGTTGGGCGGCTATTCTTTTGTAGTCTAAATCCTATCGACACAATTTATTTGTAACAATGGATTAATTCTCTCGGCAGTCGGAGATAACTGTGTATACGGTCCCGTTTTGTGTTTACTCCCTGTGTCGAACGTGTATTATGTTTCTATATTCAGTCTAATTGACTTATTCTGAGGCTTCTTATTCGAATCCTCCGTTCCACCTTAAGTGGTGCAGCCGTTTCGGTTGCAGTTAAGGTGGAACGGAAAATTCGCTTAAGAAGCTAACTTCAGCCTTGTTCAATAAGCCTTTTACCCAACCAGTGCCAATACAGCATTACGTTAATAACAGTAATGTCATCTTTTTGTGGGTAGAGATGTTTGTCTTTCTTCACACAACGTTGTGTTTTCTTATTTAGAGTTATTTACAGTTAAGTTTCTGAACTGAGGTACAGTTTAAAGGGCCCATATGTTAGCTACATTTTACCTTAAAGTATTCCTCTTACTTGATCAATTTTATAGCATTAAGCATTTTACAGTCGTGATTAAATTTTAATACACTTTCCAACCTCCCTTTATCCTTTAGAATTATACAAGTCGTTTCTTTAAAACTGAAGTATGTAAATGAGCTTTGTTTTGATTGGCTGCCCTTTGTTGTGATTCATTCAAAAGGCCACCTAGGATGAATACACCTTATAACTTCAGTGGGAAAGAGCTGGACTGAACTGAATTGTAGGTTGTAGGAATGTGAAAGTTTTAGGGACAGAAAAGCCAGTGAATTTGAACGAGCATATGACTTGAAAATATGTGTCCACATGCTACATTGAAATCTAGTTTATGTAATGAATGCTGAATATCGGTTGCCCTTGTATAGGTGCTTGGTATTGATGGATATTTAATTGCATGGTTGTTTGATCGAATGTTTAAGGAATCTGTCAGATCTAAGTGGAGCAGTATATTGGAACGTTTAATAGAGGAACATTACCAGGATTAATGTGTTAAGGCCATTACACACTGATAAAACCCTTGGGTATGGTGACAGAAATACAATAACCCAACTGGCTGGTTGTTTTGCAGAGACAAAGATGATTGCTCAGTGGGATTTTGTTGCTGAAAATAGGTTGTAAAAATTGAACAAAGGTTTAATAAAATTTTTCCATTTTTTCACTGTCCAAAAAATTCCTTTGGCAAGAGACCACCGGTTAAACAACAAGTGCTAGAATTACTTTACTGCCATCAAAATAAACTGCATGGATAAATCACGTTGAGTGTGTAAATGGCTCGAGCGTTTTCTCTACTGCGTCTTGTTGTTATTATCCTACTTTTTTAAATATCTGTAATATACATAGTGACACATTTTCTGTTTCCTGAGTGCATTGAGTTAATAATTGTATACGCTCTGAGTCTCTATGTAACCAAATATCAGACCAGACTTGTTTCTGTTAACTGGTGCCCATCTGCTGGTGCTTACTCACTGCTCTTGCTCATTATTTTATAATAGTTGGTTTAATGAAGGGTTGGCTGTATGTTCACCGTTGATTGTTGGTGTATTTTTCAGATGAGCAGCAACATAAACAAGAGGGCACCAACAACTGCAACACAGAGATTAAAGCAGGACTACTTGCGCATAAAGAAAGATCCAGTCCCATACATATGTGCTGAACCACTCCCCTCAAATATTTTAGAGTGGTAAAGCATTTTTTTTTTCTGTTTAGTAATTTGTTTTCTGCATAATGTTGATATGCAGGAAAACAGGGGGGTATTCCACATAGCAGGATTCCTCTGTTTAGCACAAAGTCAAGCCCATCCAATAGAAAAAGAGCTGAGGGAGATTCCGACTGGACAGTCCTCAGCCTGGTGCTTAAGTTATCTAGCTAACTGAGAAATCCTGCTTTGTGGAATACCCCCTTGATACTTGTATTATTTTATTATTACATTATACAACTGAATTCAAACTGTTTTTGTTGGTTTCTGTTCAGGCACTACCTTGTTCGTGGTCCTGAGAAAACTCCCTATGAAGGTGAGCATTAATTTAATGCACGTGTTGGAAATCATTTCCTTTGTTTGATGGATGTCTAATCTTTTTTTTATTATTATTCTGTTAACAGGGGGTTATTATCATGGCAAGCTTATATTCCCCAGAGAATTTCCTTTCAAACCACCCAGCATATACATGATAACACCTAATGGCAGATTTAAGTGTAATACAAGGTGAGAAAAATGTTTACATATGAAACGAATGCCGTAGTTTGTACTTAGACACGTGCAACTGTATTAAACTTTTCATTAAATAAGGATCGTTTATTATAAACACAAATGCACTTTCTCTTTCCTTGTTTTTTTAGATTATGCCTCTCCATCACTGATTTCCATCCTGACACCTGGAACCCAGCGTGGTCGGTGTCCACCATCCTCACGGGTCTACTAAGCTTTATGGTAGAAAAAGGCCCCACCCTCGGCAGCATCGAAACCTCCGATTTTACGGTGCGTATAAAACTGCTTTGGTGATTATTGCATTACTTTGCACTTTAAAGGTTTCTCTTAGTGTTCTGGTTTATTTATTCACATAAAATTCAGAATTCTAACAAAATATTTGTTTCACATCTGTCACAGAAACGACAGCTTGCTTCACAGAGTCTAGCCTTCAACATAAAGGACAAAGTGTTCTGTGAGCTGTTTCCAGATGTTGTTGATGTAAGTATGGTGGTAGGAAATACTGATGTGCAATTAGGGCTGTCTTCAGATGTTGTAAAATGAAAAAGAGCAAAATTTCGACAGAGAAACGGCTCACGTCTCGGAAAATTCGTAAGTCGATTTACTCATAAGTAAAATATTGCATTGTTGTCTCTTACTTGTTGTGTCTTATTTGTGAAACAGGAGATCAAACAGAAGCAAAGAGTACAGGAGGAGCTAAGCTCACGCGCTCAGGCCCTCCCTCTTCCTGATGTGGTGCCCGACGGAGACACCCCTCACCACGCACAGAATGGTCACCCAGCCCTGAACGGGCATCTGCCCCCTGGGGCGGCACAACCCCCTGACCTTCAGCAGGTCAATCGTAACCACGGACTCCTGGGAGGAGCGCTCGCTAACTTGTTCGTCATCGTCGGCTTTGCCGCTTTCGCCTACACAGTCAAATACGTGCTGAGGAGCATTGCGCAGGAATGAACAGATGACCACCACCCCCTCCACCTCCCCAAAACCAGAAAAATCTGAAAATGGATTAAAGATGGAGAGTGGAACAGAGGACTGGACCTGCTGTCATAACCAAAAGGAGGAGTCAGTCTCTCATGTGGCCCAGAAAAAAAATCCTAGTACACAAGGCTAAAAAAAAAAAAAAAAAAATGAAATAATTAGCCAAGACATGTGCCCCTCGTGCATCCCTAAAGGGAGTCAAACAGCCACTATATGGTAGGTCCCTTCCAAGCCACGTCCCGGTGTATTTTAGAGATAAACAAATCAATTGCAAGACTTCTGTCTGTAGCCAACCCTCCATTATGAATGGATATGGATGTGTTCTGTGTGTTCAAGGAATACTCCGGAGTTGAACCAAATCTCTGTCTGCTGCCTCTGGAGTATGCCCATTGGTTGCATTATGAGCCAAAACGTTTTCTCTACTTTTATTAAAAGTAGCTGGAAATGAAGCAGAATTATAGGCTGTGGAAATCCCTCACATTATACACATTTACAGAGATTTGGTTGAGAAATGCTGGAGTATTCCTTTAAGGAACCACACCTGTGACCAGGACGCGAGTCCAAACAAGTGAACGAACAACACCTTTTGTTCTGCTCGTCATCTGTGGGTAAGATTTCAGTGAGATTTCTTCCGATGTTCTTGAGAAATTCTGAATGAAGGAATTGAGGTTGTTTGAGAAGCGTTGAGATCATTCCTGAAGTTTTGCTCCAGAATGCATTGTGTGATTCAGTGTTGTAATCTCAGTACACCTGCAATATTTTAAAATTTTCACTATTTAATGAGAGTGAATAGATTATAAACATGCTCCACCTCTTTGAAGGTTTTGTAGATGCTTCTGCTCCCTGCTGATGATAGACTTAAGCAGGCTGCAGCTGATAATGAAACGTGAAATTCTCAATGTTCAAAACAACAACAACAAAAAAGTCATATGATTCAATGCATCACTAAATTAAATCAGCTTTACCCTTGAGGAGAAGAGTGGGCCAACGGTTTCCAACCTAAACACTGAACCAGTTCTCATGGTTACACAGGTATGAGTATCACTCACTACTTGTACTACAGCGATCAATTAGATACTATACTACTTTACTCCAAAATGTAATTCTTGGTAGCTGGATTCTCTTGTCAGCAGCCTTCATGCACAAACCCCTTCTATTAGACCATCCAACACTATGAGTTAATTCTGTGTGTATTTGTGGGATGTTCACTACTACTTACATCTATCAGCACAGTAAGGCAACAAACAGACTTTTTTTTTTTGTTTTTGTTTTTTTTTTGTTTTTTTTGCTTTTTTTTTGAGGGTTGTGAATTGTGCAATATTCAACTGATTTAAATAAATGTTCATTTAATTCTCTTCCTACATAGAAATGCTTTATTATTCATTTGGTTTTTGGAAATCACTTCGTTTGATTGACGTTGTATTGACATTATTTTCTGGAACTGAAAGCTCTTTTCACCTCAAAAAAGAAAAAAAAAGCTTTTTGCATTAAACAAAGAAGTGATGCAGCGATGTTGGGATAGTGGGGGCCAATATTTTTTTTAAGGTAAGGGTCCGATTATGGAAACAAAATTTAAAAAAAAAATTTTTTTTTTAAAGTAAAATTAAGTCCTCACTCAATTTCAAGAAAAGTTGGGGCATTTTGTAAAGTGAAATAAAAACTAGAAGCTGTGATTTGTTAATTCTTTTGAAGTTTTATTCCGTTGACGAAAGCACAATGAATTGATATCCATTGTTTTCACTGAACAACTTGATTGTATTTTGTAAATAAAAACAAATGTAGTATTTACTGCCTGCAAAACACTCCAGAGCAGACGTGACAAAGGCAACACAACAGTGGAAAGTTCATACAACACTCTTTTATAGCATTGCACTGTAAGCGGGTGAATATAACAGATATAAACCAAGCATTCCCCAAAGGCTCAGTTTTTTCAAACAATTTTGACATTTTATGACAAACATGAGGTGATTTTCTTTCCAACGATATTTTTTAGTTCAAGATTGAAAACAATTTAGGACTCTTCTAGAACCTACTGTACTTAATACTGTGATAAAAATCCAGAAACACCAGTCCAAGTGTTAAATCTGAAATTTATTACACACACAGAAAGCCATAATGAAATTTTATGCAAAAATGCCAACAGGTTTTCAGGGTCCAAGCTCATCTCAGAGGATCTAAGTGTGTTCTGTGGTTGGAGGAATCCAGGTTTCAGTTTGTTTTCATAAAATAACGTTGTGTTTCTTGTACTAATGACAAAAGGGACCATCCAAACTTTTTTTATCAGTGATAGGTGCAAATAACATCTCTTCTCATGGTATGGGGACTGCATCAGTGGCCACGGCATGGGTGACTGAGGTATATAAGAGATATATAAGGTGTTTTTATTGATGTGGATGCAAACATAGTTTTTTATTTGTTTTTTGAGGGACATATGCTGCCATCAATAAGTCTATTACAGCAGGACAATGCCAGGCCTCATGCTGTACTTTCCTCATAGCCACAGAGTGCATGACCTGCCTACAGTCCAGATCAGTCTCCTATGGCGCATCATGAAGAGTATAAATGGGCAATGTTGACCATGGACTGTTGAGCAGCTCAGATTTTGCATCATGTCAGAATGGGGGGTATATATATATATATATATATATATATATATATATATATATATATATATTGTCCTAATTAGTGTCCTGGAGTGTGTTGCAAGCATCGTATTTTTAATGTCTTCATGTTTACAAAATACAATCAAGTTGTTGTGTTCTCTCTGTGTCTGTGTGGGTTTCCTCCCAAAGTCCAAAAACACATTCAGGTAGGTGGACTGGCTGTGTGTGTGTGTGTGTTCATGCCTTGTGCCCCTTGATTCCGGGTAGGCCCTGAATGCACTGTGACCCTAAACAGGAGAAATCGGTTACTGAAAGTGAATGAAAGAATCGTGCTGTTCATTTAAAACAATGAAAACCTTATCTTTGTGCTTTTGTCCATTAAACAGAATCAACAAATAGCATTGTTTTTACTGCATTTTACAAACTTTCTGTAAATGTGGTTTCTAGATTTAATTGGTTGTCAATATTGAAGGTAGTTTGCATCTTTTGCTTCTCATTACCAAGTCATTTCAATTACAAATTTTGATTCCAGTGTTCATAAAACATTCATCTCAGGTTTCGATCTTTTATTTACATCTTGGAGAAAGGAAGTAAAGTGCTCACTTGCTCTACTACAAATATCTGATTAAATATCAGTCAAAGAGACGTCTGTAGCATCCAGTTGATTGTTGTAATCATTTTAATACTGTCTTTCCTGTGATTGGTAAAAAACCCAAACGTGGGACAGGAGAGACAGCCTAGAACCGGACTGGTGTGTTTCCTCGCCTTGGTTCTCGGTAATGATGCATTCTGGTCTGTCGTTTGTTGTCTAATACATTGATATCTGCTCTTACTAATCCCTCAGTTTGTATTCTGGTCACATGATGCCCTTTCATGAATAAATCATTTCCAGGACTATTCTCAGTACTCCATTGGCTCGACTGTCAAATAATTATGTTTCCTATAGAGGAGTGTGTAATTGAAAAGAATCATGTTGGGTTTACATTTAGAATAAATATCTTTCTGGTGAATAATATCTTTGGTCGTGTGTCACACACTTTTGTTTTATACATTAGACAGTGGGTCACCTGGAACTGGACTTAGTGCTTTGACCTGGCTTTGACCTGGCTCCTAAGAGGGGACAGCAGCACTGGAAGCCTTGGGTCCATTTCAGTGGCCATCAAAGCATTCAGAAGGGGTTTCATTCTGTCCTCCTGATTCCTTGGAAAGAACAATAAACAGCCCAAAACCTCCCACACTACAGGGCCCATTTGTTTACCAACCCATCAGACCGGTTAGAACTTACTCTTTTTTCTCAGCAATGTCCGTCTCTATTTGATGGCCAAGGGATCTTTGGGCATGCAGGAAGTCTTTTCTGATTCTTTGAAGCATGTCATATCTATTTTGGGAGCTATACAAATCTATAGGTTAGTTCATTCCTTATGTTTAGGTCTCAGAAGTGATAATTATCCATGGCGACTAGGAATGTGACAACAGACTCAGCACAGAATTCAGTTTCATCTGTGTGTGTGAGTGTTTTCCCCCATATATTTTAATGTTTATGCTAATTACAACTACGTACCAATGTACTGACTTTAACTGCCTGGAGGTTGTGGGTTCGATTCCCGCTCCGCGTGGGTTTCCTCTGGGTGACTGTCTGTGAGGAGTGTGGTGCGTTCTCCCTGTGTCCGCGTGGGTTTCCTCCAGGTGACTGTAGGTGTGTGTGTGTGTTGCCCTGTGAAGGACTGGTTCCCCCTCCAGGGTGAATTCCTGCCTTGCGCTCTGGACCCACCATGACCCTGAACTGGATAAGGGTTACAGATAATGAATGAATGAATTACATCTACCTGTACTATACAATACTTAGTTAGCAATAAGCTAAGTAAAAACTGTGACTAATGCAGTCATAGAGGCAGATCTCCTGCATCATTTTCCAATTCTTTCAGCTTTGATCGTTGGTTGACATCAAACAATGGCTTGTACCCTGTGCCGCCCATAGAATACACTATTACAATTATATTTTTGTACTTAAATTTTACTAATGACATCTTTAAATACTGGTAAGTTATTCATCAACGCTCTCAGTGTTAATTTAATACTAACAGTGTTAGTTTAACACTGGTGAAAATGCTGTGAATTATTGCTTTCCAAAATATCAACCTTGCAAAGGCCTACATCCCATTTCAAAATTAACAACAGATCCTCATATGTGATTATTTGTATTATTTTGATTAAGATGTTTGTTTTTTTCTTTCTTTCTTTGTAAATGAAGTCTTTAAGGGTAAGATGTGTTCACCTGTGCTCTCAGACAAAACGCAAGTGGCTGTCCAGAGGCTAGTGCATGACGCATTGAGGCCATCTGCTTCAGATACTCTTTTAGACAGAGGAAGCCTTGTCCTGTTTGTGAATAAGAAGTATGAGACATTACTGTTTCCTCATCTCTAAGACAAAAGCAAGAAAATACAAGTGTTGGGAAAGAGTTTGCTTTATTTTGTCCAAAAATAAAAAGCAAGCTTCAGTGGTTCAGCTTGAAACACATGGGAATTCAACTGCAAAACAGTACCTTGTATTTGTTTTGTCTTGTTCTTTTGTATATGAGTGAACATATTCCTCCTGGTGTATAAACAGTTCAGAAACCCACACTCATCAATAAGGCCTGCTTTAGGAAATGAAACAAAATATGCATTGGATAATTATATTGAAAGTCAAGTTTCCAAAGGTTTCCCGTGTTGCTAAATGTGAATAATACATAATACTCCAAATATTATTGATAATTAGGAATGGGAAACATCACTATTTACATCTCTTGTGTTGTCTTGACATTAAACATGGTGACCTTGGGCCAGATTTTCAGATTGTACCTCAGAAACACCTCAGATATAAATGTTTACACATGAAGTTCAATTGCATGAAACAGCACGATTGGAAGTATCTCAATATCTGTCTGTCAAGTGTTGTTTATTTGCTAGGTGTGACATATAAGAAGTTGGCATCGTAGCTGAGCATTTCCACAAACAGCAGTTTTCCAAAGACACTCAAGACAAATGCACAGATTCAGACAGCCAGGGTTTCTTAAATAACAAATATAAGTAAATAATCCTATCAATTCAGTTTTTGGGGCATTTTAAATCTAAGCCACTTTGAAGAAACTAGCTTTTTTTCCGTGTAATTAACTTAGAAATATGTCATTTTTAAGGAACAGAAAAGAGTTTCGTGGAGACTCTAAAAATGGACTTTAAAAACAGAGGCCCTATCTCAATATGCTCTCTACTTCTTTTGTAGTGCACTAGATAGGCTACAAATAATCGCATCTTGGACGCAAACAGTGCACAATATTATGAACCAAGCGCCATTAGGGATCCAGCCATGTTGTCCGTATTCCTCTTTATTTATAGTGCACTGTTAGAAAGTGGAAGACTCATGAAGTGCACTACGTAGGCCGCATGGAGGGATTTGGGACACATTCAGTGTTGACGGCTGTGTGACCTACAACCCCAAGTGCTTCGGCTTGTAGACGGCAGTGTTGCTGCTGGGAGCCATAACTTAAATTATCCTGTCTGTGAAATAATGGCTTATTTTACTCAAAGTAGGACACTCTTGCTAAGGAGGGAGTCCCAAAAATCGGGTATAGATCCTTTTTGTGGGAAATATGAGGCATAACCGAAGACATAAGCATAAAGGAGAGTGCGGTCGGATTTGAGGAATTGAAAAGAAGCAGGTAACGGACTATAAGCGAAGGCAGGGTTAATACTGCACTGTAGTTCGCTCTCCGTGACGACGTGGCGCTTATAGAAGCATAATAAATGTTCTTACACGTTATATTTCCGTATGCCACTTCATATATACATGCATTTTGTTCACCGCCCTGGGGCCAGTGCTAATTGGTAGCTTGCTAATGTTTTTGATTATTTCCTGTTCTTGTTTCAGTTAACATTACGCTTCCTGTATTTTGTGTGTAGTTATGGTCAAACAAGAATACTTCTACCTTGAGTATAACCTTGAGTGATCTGAACAAATAATGTGAGACATCGTTAAAATGTTTGTTTTTCGTTGCTGTGCAGAGTGACAGCAAGCTGTCATGGCCGTTAGACTGTAAACAACACCTGACAATTCATATGCTAGCTTTTATTGTTCATATGATTTGAATTTGCTGCATTTCACTCTCGGACATTGCACCGAACGTTAACGTTAACTATTGTATTGTATTGTATTGTATTGGAGAGGAACGTGTTGTTATGTGCCGGGCTGTTGTTGTTGCGGTTGCTATGATACAGGTGCGCAGCAACTATGTCACAATGATGCATTGTTGACGGCGGCGGTGTTCCACTGAAGGACGCACAGGCCGTGCTTCTCTTCTTTACAGTGTTAATTCATGAATACCGCTGAGAGAGTTGTGGCTTCACATTTGTTTATATATTGAGGATGAATTTGTACGTTTCTTTTCCTTCTGATCATTAGGGTTTGGTGTCCTATCGCATAATGTTATCGCAGTATTTTAAATTAAGCATTCGTTTTTTAAATATTTTAAATAATTAAACTTTAGTGTAGTGAAATTCAGAAGAATAACTTATGTTTGTGTTGAGCAGTTGTGGTTACATTTTGTTTACATTTGTTTAAGTTTGTTTACATGTATTGTATTTATCTTTATGTTTACATATATTTGTGTTCATATGATAGTTTTAAATGATTAATAACAAACTACATATTGCATTTATTTCAGTTCTGTCACGGCTAGCTACACCAATAGTGGATGC
Organism: Hoplias malabaricus; assembly: GCF_029633855.1. Lineage (NCBI taxonomy): Eukaryota > Metazoa > Chordata > Actinopteri > Characiformes > Erythrinidae > Hoplias > Hoplias malabaricus. The sequence goes on from NC_089804.1 coordinate 14,548,642, forward strand.
TCCAACAGGACTTTAGCCTTTGACTATAGATGCTGTTTTTCAGGTAACTACGGTGCTGAATGCTTGTATTTGAAGTCCAGATGTGCTCGTTCATTCAAAGCAAAAACTTATAGCATGTTTCACACATTTAGATAAGACATGACACAGCACACATGCAAAATGCCAGTTCTGCTTTAAGGCATATAATGGTAGATTTTTGAGTACCAGCATTTACATATAGCACTAGTTCACCTTTTAAAATCACATTAACATGGAACATAAAATATCAACATTAATCCTTTCAGAGACATCTGCGTTTTATAAGTAGTAATATTATCTCTTCCTTTCTTTTTTTTCCTCAGATATGGCCTCCCAGCTTCAGGCATTCTCCTCCCCTTCAGTCTCTTCCAGCGGCATCTCCCGCTCCAAGAAGATGAAGCTGGAGAACCATGCATGGGACGTGAGCAGCCAGTCGGGTGAGAGCGGCTACTACCTGCAGAGCCCTGGCCAGGCCAGTGGACCTTCTCCCTTGGCTTCAGGCTTTAACTCGGCCTATGGCTCCTCCACCCTTGCATTTCCACCCCCCGGAGGTTCTAGGGAGCAGACAGTGGTCCGTGCGGCAGACAGCACTGGGAGTGTCCCAGGACCTTCATCGTCCTCCTCTTCCTCGTCCTCTTCCAGCCATCAGGGCAAAGACGGGGCCTCAGCCACGTGCTCTGTCGAAGGCTACCAGAAGCAAAGCAGCAGCATGAAGAGAAAGAGTGAGGAAGTGGACAGCAGTGACAGTGTCCAGATCTTGGAGGAGCTGTCAGCCCCAGTGTTGTCCAACAGAGTGGCTGGAGGTGGTGGCACCACCACGGCCCAGTCCATTGCCCACTCCACCTCCACCACCAAGAGCAGTAACTCTCACAGTGAAGGAGACTACCAGCTGGTGCAGCACGAAATCCTGTGCTCCGTCTCCAACAGCTATGAAGTGCTAGAGTTCCTCGGCCGCGGCACCTTTGGCCAAGTTGCCAAGTGCTGGAAGCGTGGCACCAATGAAATAGTTGCCATCAAGATCCTCAAAAATCACCCCTCCTATGCTCGACAGGGGCAAATCGAGGTATGTGCTCAAACACTTTGAAGCCAAGGCCTAATACTTACCTACTCTTAGGCTACATTCACATTACCAGTATGATGTGACGCAAATCGGATTTCTGTTGCCTTAATGTAACACAGATCTGATTTTCTCAGGGCTTTGTGGACATATCAAATTGGATTTGAGTCACTTACATATGTGGTTTTAGATCTGATACGTGTCTGATTTGTGGGCATGCAACACGAATGTGAAAAGGCAGATAGGATTTTATGCTCTCTTTTTTTTTAGCCCGTGTGCATGCGTTTAGTACTGTCATGATCATCCAGCATCGGCAGTGAATTGCAGGCTGTATATCACCTATATAGTGATGAAACTATGGCTCCTGCATCAAAATAATGCACTGAATTTTAGAAAAGGATCCATGCACATAATAGCTGAATATAAACAGATTTGTGTTAGACATAGTGTGCAGTACTTTGGTGTAGAAGCCATTATTGAAGGACTACAAAGGGTTTGGAGACCCATTTGGGACAGTAACGCATAAATGTGCGACAGATAAGTGGGTCAGAATCTTTAACTTCACAGAGAGATACATGTCTCAAGGTGTTTTGCTTAATTGGACGTGAGAAAAATCGCAATTGACAAAGACTTGCAATGTGAATGTAGCTTTAAAGGAATACTATGTACATATTGGCTTTTCTGTCTCCTGAGCTCCCCCTAACTGCTGTTGAGTGTAATTCACCTACATTGCACTGTTATGATGGCAATGACAGGAAATGAGATTGCTTCCATGAAGCCATTAGGTTAAGAATTAGCGGCAGGAATTTCAGTCAAATTTGATATGTGATATTTCATGTAATTATTTGGGTGGGCTCTGAACTCATCACAACCCTGAACTGTTTAAGCACTTACAGACAGTGAATGAATTAAAGTTATTATTTGAATAGAAATTGAATGAGTAATTGAATAACGCTACAACGCTGGTTATGGATGAGCTCTGACGTCCCACCCAGGCAGCCTTCAACAGCTTTTAAAGGCATACACCGACAGGCAGTCACCTCTGATTTCAGTATTCACTTTATGTTCTTCTTTTCTCTCAAGGTCAGCATCTTGAGTCGTTTAAGCACCGAGAACGCCGATGAGTTTAACTTTGTGCGTTCCTACGAGTGCTTCCAACACAAGAACCACACGTGCCTGGTGTTTGAGATGCTGGAGCAGAACCTCTATGACTTCTTAAAGCACAGCAAGTTCAGCCCACTGATGCTGAAGTGCATCCGGCCCGTGCTGCAGCAGGTGGCCACAGCGCTCATGAAGCTGAAGAGCCTGGGACTGATCCATGCTGACCTCAAGCCGGAGAATATCATGCTGGTTGACCCCATCAGACAGCCCTACAGAGTCAAAGTCATAGATTTTGGCTCAGCCAGCCATGTCTCCAAAGCCGTTTGCTCCACTTACCTGCAGTCTAGATATTACAGGTAATAACAGTAATGACAGCTCATAACTGTATGATTTTATAGTAGAAGATGTCCTCCATTTTACTTTATATTTGTTGCTATATAATGTATTTGAAAATTATGTTAATGTTTTTTTTAATTATTTTAATTGGTGCCCTCCCTGATTTTTATCTAGAGCTCCTGAGATCATCCTGGGTCTGCCATTCTGTGAGGCTATTGATATGTGGTCTCTGGGTTGTGTCATTGCTGAACTGTTCCTGGGGTGGCCACTATATCCTGGAGCATCTGAATATGATCAGGTATTATAGCAGAGTTTGAGCACGCCGTTTATGTCTTATCTGTTTTTGCTTCAGACTTATTTTGAGTCTGTATTGCAATCCAGCATAGATTGCTCCTGATCTAGGTACACTTCCCATTTTCTTTAACAAAGTTGGTCTTGCTATTGAGACATTTCAATAGAATGATTTTAAGATTCAAGGAATTGGCCTGAAATTATATAATTGTAAAATTTAAGAAAGGAGGCCAAGTCTGGCTCTGATAAACATGAGAAAATTTTTTTTTTGTGTATACTTGTATATTCTAAGGGCAGCACGGTGGCACAGCAGGTAGTGTTGCAGTCACACAGCTCCAGGGACCTGGAGGTTGTGGGTTCAAGTCCCGCTCTGAGTGACTGTCTGTGAGCAGTTTGGTGTGTTCTCCCTGTGTTCGTGTGGGTTTCCTCCCAAAAACACACGTTGGTAGGTGGATTGGCAACTCAACAGTGTCCGTAGGTGTGAGCGTGTGAGTGAATATATATGTGTGTGTGTCTCGCCCTGTGAAGGACTGGCGCCCCCTTGCAACTCTGATCCTGAACTGGATAAGCAGTTACGAACAATGATTTAATTCATTCATTCATTATCTGTAAGCGCTTATCCAGTTCAGGGTCATTGGAATTGGAAGGAATCATTGGGCGCAAGGCAGGAATACACCCTGGAGGGGGCGCCAGTACTTCACAGGGCAACACAGACACACACACACACACACACACACAAACGAACACTTTTTTGAGTCGCCAATCCACCTACCAACGTGTGTTTTTGGACTGTGGGAGGAAACCGGAGCACCCGGAGGAAACCCACGCAGACACAGAGAGAACACACCACACTCCTCACAGACAGTCACCCGGAGGAAACCCACGCAGACACAGAGAGAACACACCACACTCCTCACAGACAGTCACCTGGAGGAAACCCACGCAGACACAGAGAGAACACACCACACTCCTCACAGACAGTCACCCGGAGGAAACCCACACAGACACAGGGAGAACACACCACACTCCTCACAGACAGTCACCCGGAGGAAACCCACGCAGACACAGGGAGAACACACCACACTCCTCACAGACAGTCACCCAGAGGAAACCCATGCAGACACAGGGAGAACACACCACACTCCTCACAGACAGTCACCCGGAGCAGGAATCAAACCCACAACCTCCAGGCCCCTGGAGCTGTGTGACTGTAACACTACCTGCTGCACCACCGTGCTGCCCGACAATGCCCGACAATGAATGAATGTATATTTTATCTCTTAACATGATTCTCATCAATTAACAAAGAGTTTTATCCCCTTGCTGATTTGTTGCTGCAGATCCGTTACATCTCCCAGACACAGGGTCTACCCGCAGAGTATCTCCTAAGTGCTGGCACCAAAACCAGCCGGTTTTTCCACAGAGGCCCGGATGCCAGCTACCCATTATGGAGACTCAAGGTCCTTTAGTTTTCAAATACCAAACATGAGTTTTGATGTTGTTGTTGTTGTTGTTGTTGTTTTGTAACGTTAATAAAATGATTAATTTTGGAGATGTATGTTTTCTTACACTAAATCTGTGTCTTGTTTTAGACTCCTGCAGAGCATGAGGCAGAACTGGGCATCAAGTCTAAAGAGGCCCGCAAATACATCTTTAACTGCCTTGATGACATGATGCAGGTAGTTTATGCATTTTTGCACCTACGTTAGTGTTCAGTTGTTGGGCAGCTCCATGTATCTTTTATTAATGCCTATTGTGTTATTAGGCTTTTAATTTTGTAACTTCAATCAAAATATCACTAATTGTGACTTTGGCACAGGAAGTTGCAACAAAAAACAATTTCTACTGTCTAGCACTGAACTACTGAACTCTGAATGTGAACTGAGATAGTGGTATTTTGTACTCAAGCATATTATATATAATATTAAAATTATTAGAGTTATATTGCTACAGACATTGTATGGTATATCCCAGTTCCTTTTGTGTTCTCTACATGCACATCATTACACAGTCATCATATGAGTTGTCCTATTTCTTACATATCCTAATAGTGCTTAAAATAATAAAGCTCATTATTATATAATTTTGAATGAGCACTGCAATCATTTTAAAATTATGAAATTTGGCAGAAAAGATGGCTGACATTATTTACTGTTGTTTACCCTCTTAGAGTTTTAAAGGCAAGTTGACCTCAGAGAAACTTTGTTTACGAGCGGGGAATAGCGCTCCTCATTTTTCAGTTTTTCTTACCGCAGCACATGCAAACTCCTGTCCATTTCTCTCAAATATGATTGAAATAGCAATAAAACAAAAGAGCAGAATCCAAGTGATGAACTCTGAGGTGATTGTGAAAGCAAGAGAGTAAACACCAGTCGCATGAAATGAGAAGAACGTGCAGTGACACCATTGCTGTCTGCCTAGTGCTTCTCAGTAACCTCTATTATGAATCTGGATGTTAGTTGGACTGCTGACTGCTTACACAGCTGCAAAGCGCTTTCCTCTGCTAATAAACACATTGTGTCTTTTCTGCAGGTCAATATGACCAATCTGGAAGGCACAGACATTTTGGCTGAGAAGGCTGACCGGCGGGAGTTTATTGACTTACTGAAGAAGATGCTGACACTAGACGCAGACAAAAGAATCACACCGATGAAGACCCTCAACCACCCCTTTGTGACAATGACCCATCTTCTACACTTTCCTCATAGTGCACAGTAAACACTTTAAAGTTTTCCCATTATAGAAAGAGTGGGCATTTGTTTCAGCCCCTAAAAATATATCATTTACTGACCCTCTAGTTGTCTGTCAGCGTTGTAATGTGACGTTTCTCCATGTTTTGCAGCGTGAAGTCCTGTTTCCAAAATATGGAGATCTGCAAGCGTAGATGCACTGCCTTTGACAATAACAAGAACATGTTCAGCAGCAACAATGGGCCAAGTGCAGCCGCTAACCTCACTGTGACTTTCAGCAGCCAGCTCAGTCAGCACAGTCAGGTGGGGAAATAACACAGACTCTTCAATGTTTAATGCACTGAGACATGTGTACTTTTACATTTTATAGTATAGTATAGTAAACAGCAAGCAGTTCTTAACACCATTTTGCATTGCCTATGCTAATTAGAACAAAACTGGCCAATTAGAGGAAACACCTCATCATCTCATTTTGGATCTTGAGCAGAATGTAAAGGAATATTTAATATTTACATTACATATAATTGCAAGGAGTATTTAGGTTAACAATACGTTTACAAAATCCCCTTAAAAGACATTGGTCAAAAGTGCATTTCATATTTTAAAACAGAAGTGTCAGCTGCCTTGAAGACTGATGCATGTTTTTTTGGTAACACCCATCCTCTCTTGTTCTCAGCAGATGGCACCATCTGGTGGCCAGTCCTTGTCTCTAAGCAGTAATGTTCCCCTGCTCAACTACCAGCCAGGCTTGTACCAACAGGCCACCATCAACATCCCTGGCCTTACACAGCAGAGTGTCCCACTTCAGACCCGCCCCACACAGCTGTGTCCCCAGACGGAGCCCTTCCAGCAGACCCTCATCGTCTGTCCCCCAACTATACAAGGTCAGGCAAACCACTTCTGATATTTGTGTAATTCTGCATCTTTTTTAAATCTATATAAAATATATACATTATATATGTAATTGTGGGCGGCACGGTGGTGCAGCAGGTCGTGTCGCAGTCACACAGCTCCAGGGGCCTCTATTCCCGCTCCGGGTGACTGTCTGTGAGGAGTGTGGTGTGTTCTCCCTGTGTCTGTGTGGGTTTCCTCCAGGTGACTGTCTGTGAGGAGTGTGGTGTGTTCTCTCTGTGTCTGTGTGGGTTTCCTCCAGGTGACTGTCTGTGAGGAGTGTGGTGTGTTCTCTATGTGTCTGTGTGGGTTTCCTCCGGGTGACTGTCTGTGAGGAGTGTGGTGTGTTCTCTCTGTGTCTGTGTGGGTTTCCTCCAGGTGACTGTCTGTGAGGAGTGTGGTGTGTTCTCTCTGTGTCTGTGTGGGTTTCCTCCAGGTGACTGTCTGTGAGGAGTGTGGTGTGTTCTCTCTGTGTCTGTGTGGGTTTCCTCCGGGTGCTCCGGTTTCCTCCCACAGACAATGAATGAATGAATGAATATATGTAATTGTCCAGTCAGAAAAAAACAAGGGATGATTTGTCTTGTTTTTTATTTCTGTTAAAAACAATGGAAAATGTGGGAATAAAAGAAAGCTAGTTAGTTGGCTCATTAAGTCGAAAAAAAGTTTAGTAGATTGACTGATAATAGAACATTCTGCTAGCTGCAGCCATGCTTATATATCTATTCAGTTGATTTGTAAGTTTCTCTCTGTGTATCCATTTTTGACTTCACTTTGTTCCTGTTTAGTTTGAACTAAAATAGCTGTGCTGTTGTTATAGTAACTGATAGTATCTTTTTATTCCAGCAGGACTTCAGCCCTCCAATAAGCATTCAGGATATCCAGTGAGGATGGACAACTCTGTTCCTATGGTCCCTCAAAACCAATCCACTCAGTCCCTGCACATCCAGCCAGGAATGTTGACACAGGTAGGATCATCGAGTGTGTGTGCCAGATAAAGGGAATGAGTGCTTTACCTCAGTATGGCTTGTCTGTTCTGCCTTACATGTGTTTTTTTTGTGCATATGACTTCTTCATTCATTTGAAACATGACGATCTGTGGGATTTACTGTTTTTTTTAAATACTTGGAGAGAAAAGCAAATAAATTGTTTTTATGTTCAATTCTTTCTTTTTTTTCAGGAATTTGTTTAATCAGAGATTGTCTGTTTGAAACTCTTAAACCTAAGGGCCCATATGGTCCATCACTTCATGAAATGTGTTATTTCTGCCCTAAAAAAAACCTTCTATTGGTGACTTACAGCACAACGACTCACTCCTCCTCCCTGCACAGTTTGTTATAACCCTCCAAACTCCTCCCCTTCCACACACCCTCTGACCCTTCCCTTCCCCTCACAGGACTCCTGCACGCCCCTGATGGTCACTGCCCTGCACCCCACTGTGGCAGGAGTGGCCCCTCTGTACCCGGTGCCCCTGGCACTGGGTTGTTCCACTGGCAGGGGCCGGCATCTGGAGCACAGCAGTGCAGCAATGCTGGTAAAGCCATACAACGGCTACCACTGAAACACCCTCTGTCTCCTCCTCTCCTCTCCCAGCTCACTTCTCCAGGGCTCTGCAGGCTAAGAGCATGAAGAAACGCATGCTGCTTTACAAGTATGCGCTTCTGCTTGCAGCTTCCAGGGTTTGCCTCGTCTTCCTCCCTCACCCTCAATCCACTCAGCCCCAGTATTAGAGATTTTCTGTCATACTTATTGTCCACAAGGGTCCACAGTTTTGCTCTGTTCTAGCTTCAGCCTGAACCAAGGTCCAGTGTCATAAGAGCAACACTAGTAGTTTTATTCTCCAGTCATTATATTGAATCTAAGCAGCCTTTTTTAAACGTTTTAAACTGTTTTAAACACCTCTTTTCTTGGTGAAGCAATAAGACTGTAGTTCTGATTACACCAGCTGGATCGCCAGTACTGCAGATGCAATTAAGTGAACACAGTGCAATCACCATTTTCCTTCTTTTAAGTGAAACTTTAAGGTGGTCAGACAGGAGGTGCAGTGTACAGATGGAGCTGAAATCATAAGCAGAATCTTTTCTTACCTTCTAATTCATTTTACTTGCAGGATTAAAGTGTGTTCTGAGTATGTTTTGCTGTAACCAGGCGTCAACGTCTGTCCTAATGCCATTGCTTTGTGATCTTTGACTGCTCTGTTTGCAGCATGCCTCTAGTGGAATGCGTTGTGCTCCCACGATGCATATTTCTCATCCTCTTGTTCTTCACTCTCTCTTCAAAGTGCTAGTAACTTGAAAATATCCTTCCTCCTTTAACTCCTCTTCCTATTTCATTCTCTCTCCCAGCAGCAACTAGCATGCAGTTCCCTCTCCAGGCCTACAGACGGACTCCTTTGTTGATATTTACCTTTATCTCGCACTTTCTGTGGCCAGTAAATGATGTCAGTTTGTAATGGCAGGTCTAATATGTCTAGATAAGATTTGTACATAAAACAACGTCTTAGTAGATATAGTGAGAAATGAAATACAATTCTCTGAATTTTCCCAGCATTTTCCTTTGCTGTGTTGACACTGTGGATGTGTGCATGGTTCCCGTCTCCATGTTGCATGTGCTTGTCATGCTTAGGTTAATCTCAATACAAATGACAATCTTATTAGAATAACTGGACCCTTACAGACAGAAACACTGACTTTCAACTTGCTTTTTGAAGTCTGATTAAAAGGCTTGGTTTTGTGTGTGTGTGTGTGTGTGTGTGTGTGTGTGTGTGTGTGTGTGTGTGTGTGTGTGTGCGTGGGTGCATGTTTTGTGTTTAGCAGGGCTGGCCTGCAGGCACACAGCAGATTCTTATCCCGTCTACATGGCAGCAAATGCCAGGCATGACTATCCATGGCACCAGCCAACCCGTTCTCACTGACTCTCCAATGGGCTCCCTGCTGGCTGACAGCTCAGGCCAGTCCAACACCAACTGGAGGTCAGTAGCAGCCACCCCACCCCCCGTGCGCAGACACTCACACTGAGACAGACAGAGAAATGTACTGATCATTAATTTTTAATACGTACTCTTTAGAAACAGCTTGGCAGTTTATATTTTGTAGCTTTTTTTTAATCTGCGTTTTTAACCACAAGTAAAAAGAATACGAAATAAAACTCTAGTCACATCTCTTACACTGTATTACATACTATACTGGTCTGATAAATCAATTAGGTAGATGTTTAACGTTCAAATCGGCTGTTGTGCATTTCAGGGGGAGACATGGTAATCAGTGTGAAGTCACACAACAAGATTCTGCACAAGGATGTCACATGAGCTCACAGCCCCTCAACATGGGCACAACAAGCAGCCGAGCACAGCAGAGCGGGGTCAAGAGGTCGAAAGCTCGTCATGCAGAGAACAGAGCCATGTACCTGCTGCCTCATTCTCTCAGTTTTAAAATAGCTGTCGTAGTACAACTGTTATTAAGCCTTTACATGCTGTCTTGTTTCAGGCCTGTCTCCTCTGGAGCGCAGATCAGTGGGGATCCGTCTCAACCAATCGTCATTTCAGACACACCCAGCCCTGCAGTAAGCATTATCACCATCCCCAGCGACACAGAGGACGAGGACGACACCAAAGTCCCTCCCGCCAGGTATTATGATCACAGGACCGCAAATCGTTTGCCTGTCTGTCACGTTAAGCTTTCCTGATCATGTTGCCTCTGGTGCTCCTTTATATCGATCTCACTTCTCTATGTTTGTGGTCTCAGTTGCACCGTGAACCAGCGGGCAAATGTCATCAGCTGCGTGACAGTCCACGACTCGCAGGACTCTGACTCATCCACCTGCAGCCCCCTCAGTCCAAAGCGTCTGCCCAACTTTGTCGAGAGCAGCGGCCACCTGACCCAGTCACTGGCAGTGGTCATGCCCTCAGTGAAAGCCCAGACATGGGAGGGAGCCCCACCAGGTCAGTCTTCACTCTGCTTTCACCCAAACGTCCGCAGAGGTATAAATATTATTTATTTCATTGGGGTTTTTTTTGGTGTTTGTTTCAGAACAAAGCTCTTCTACCTCTGGGAAATCTAAGACAACTTCAACTCAACTGTCCACTAAGTCAGGGGTGTCCAGCAGTGAAAGACATCAGAGAGCAGCATCCACCAAGTCTCAGCCTCTCAACCTGAGCCAGGTTTGACCAGCTGCACCTTAGCCTTGTTATTGTACGCGTTGTTTTGTGTCATAAATTGCGGTCGGTCTAATTTATTAACATTTAAATTCCTGCAGGTGCAGCAGTCTGTCATGTCATCTTCCCACGACAGGTCCGGCGGGGGCTCCCTGAGGCGTCAGCCCACCTACCCCCCACCAGGCACATCCCATTCCTACCGGCTGCACGAGGCCTCTCTCTTCAGCTCTGCCTCCAACCTGTACGCTTACCCCGCCTCCGCTGCACTGGCCTCGGTCTCACAAGCCGTCGACCAGATGCACAACTCGGCCTCTTCTTCCACCTCCTCCTCTTCCTCCAGCCGCCACACCCGTGCCGCTGGCCCCTACTCTGCCTCTCTCAGCCTGTTGCAGAAGAGTAATGCTATGGGCCTGATGGGCCAGGCGTCCGGTCACTATCAGCAGCCGCCTCAGCAGCAGCTCCCGGGCCAGCCGTACCAGCGCTCAGCTGCTTATTCACTTGGCCAGAGGAAAATCACCCAGTACCCATACCTGTGAAGCCTGAGCACTGACAGGAGGCAGCAGGAAATATACTGATGGGATAAAGAGAAATTGTGTGTGGAACCTAGTTGTTGTAGGTTTTTTTAACATACTTTTATTAACGTTTTTAATTTGAAAATGGTGGTTTTCATTGTGGATCAGTGGTTGCCAACCCCTGCCCTGAACATTTAACACTCACTTGAAGCTGGGTTTGTTTCATAAAAGCGTCTTCAAACTGAGAGGATGTTGTAGTGAACATCTCACTGTACACTCTCTGCCAGTTAAGATGCTTTCTGGGCACTGGAACCAGTAGAACCAGGTTAGAAAACCACTGCTGTCGGTTTCCAATCTTGGACCTGCACATTTTAATATCGTATAATAATAATAATAACAATAATAGCATTGTTTCACATTTTTTCAAACCCTAATTCACCTAACCAGCTGATTAATAAGTTGGATGTGGTTAATTAAAGAATTAATTAAACTAATTTAAATTATTCTTCAAATAAAATTGGTGTAGATTGTAAAAATAAATAAATAAATAAATAAATAAATAAATAATGTAAAATCTCTCCAACTGTAGAATGACACCAGTTGTCTCCACAAGATGGATGCAGGTGTCTGTTAGCGGATGAATTGGCAGCTAATGTTCTCCAAGAGAGTTAAGCTGTGTTCTCTTAATGGTACTTTGAAGAGATGGTGTGAAATTAACCATTTCCCACCCAGGTTCTTAGCACTGTCTGATAGAGGGAGACGTAGCTGGTGAGTAGACAAATAGATTGTACCTTTGATGAGTTACAGTCCTGTAGCTCTTATTAAATCATATGTGCCTGAGTTACAAACTATACCTTCCTTCACACAAGTCAGACAAGCTGTCAGCTACCAGTAAACTAACATGATTTTATCATGTGTCCCTTTCCTGTGGAAAAGTTTTGGCATCCCCTCTCTGTCCTTCTCTCATCTCTCATTCCTATCTCCATTCATCAAGAAGGGATCTGGCCTCCAGCTTAAAGCAGATGTTGCCCAGAAACCCCAGCCTGATTTCTCAGAATGGAACTCAGCCATGCGTCGAAGATGTGGGTCGACATCTTCGCTTCGAACCTTCCTGCTTTTCCAAAACCATGTACACAAACGGTATACTGGGATATTAATCACGGTTGGAAACCACTGATGTCTATCTTAAGTCTAACGTGCAGTTGATGTGTGTCTAACAACTGGCTGTTTACATTTGTCTTTCTCTACATTTTCAGGAAAGTGTGAGTGTATAATCAGTAATAATTGTTGTTCTTTAGCGCTGTTAGTGGCAGTAGGTGTTCAGAACACACGCTCACGTCTAATACAATCACCTTGAACGGCCGTAAAATATGAACTCCTATGAATTCCGGCTTTATTTAACAACAACAACAACAAAAAGAGTGTGCTTTTACTGGCCTTCGTCTGTGTATTTGTTGTTTTATATGGCTTTTAATTTACAAGTGCCCTTGGCTATATTAGCTCTTACGTTTTAATGTATATTCTGTGTATTTTATTAACTTATGTTGCTTTTCCAGTGCCAGACTTAAACGTCTAGCTTCGTGAATGATGATCTCGTGCTGACAGTTGCATGTTGTTTACGTAGAGACATAGGCGCTACATAGTAAACTGTATTAGGCTGCATCAGCGAAAACAATTACATAAGAATGCAGATGCATCAAATACATGTAAGAAAACCATCTGAAATCATGAAGAACAATGTTGCGTAGTGGTGGTGTGTGTGTGTGTGAAATCGTACAGTGTGTGCAGTGGAAGTAGCACACATTGTCAATAATACAGTAGCCCATTTTGATAGCACTTAAAAGAACGTTTAACGTGGATGTTTACGCTCAGACAAACCTGTGCCTAGTATGGTGTCTGCCACCTTGTGTGTGTTGTGCTGAATTTTATTAGATTTTTTCTTTTTTTTTTCTCCTGCCTTGAGTTGCAGAGGCAGTCCAGCTGTTCGTAAAGCCTCATAGGAATTTATCAGATTTTAATCAGACACTGAAAGCCAGCATTCAAAAAGCTACATTACACTTATATAAGCCTTTCATGATAACAGATTTAACCCTTTATATATTACTCTTTAAAGGACGTCCTCCATTTTGATGCAAATGGTATGAAAACTAAAAATGGCCGGTCACAAACCTTTATAAATGCTTTTATAAAGTATTATTCCAAGCACCCGTCGTCCTCCTGAAGACTGGTTGGAATTAACCGTTATATAGTTTATATCATTTGTTATGAAAGGCTTTTGTAGGTGTTGGGAGGCTTTAGGTGTGCTTCCTGTTGGTAAAGCATTACTCTGATCTTAGATCAGTGTTCTGCGAAGCATTTCTGGACGCAGGCTCTGTGCTATGTTTTAGCCATTTCCAGTCTCTTCTTGGTTTTTTAAGTTTCCAGATGAAACCAAACTTGTGCAATTATGGTTGTTTATACTATTCTATCACAATGTGAAAGTGGAGTGTAAAGTAGATCAAATTGCAGTAACTCTCCATAAATATACATATTGTATATGCACAATAAAAACATTTAAAAACACTTTCCAGTGTACAGTGACTGTCTTGAGTGCTGTCTTGTATTAGAAATTGGAGACTGTCGTTGGGCTTATTTTAAAACTGATATCCACATGTTTAGAAAACAAAGGTTTGAGTGCTAATATCTTTTCAAAGGCTGAATGATCCTTCCGTATAATGTCCATGTTCTTTACCAGTTCACGGATTCTTCCTAATCTCAAATACTGAGTGGTTCAATAAATTTGAAAAAGGGTTGGAGTGTGCGTTATGACATTGAGAGAGGACTCAGTGGGGTGCTGCTGAGTATTGTTTCGTCCCACACCTCGCCTCCACTCACTTCTCCCCCCCAGCCTCAGCAACAGCAGGCCAATGAGAGAGCGGCCCACCAGAGACACAGCGTTCATCTGTCAGGTTTTATGAAAACAGAGCCTCGTTTAAGTACCACGTCATCGCTTGGCTGTGGTGTGTGTTCTGTTTCCATGATTCACACATATTGAGTTTAACCTGCTGTGTCATGTTGATGGAAAAAAGTGAGTCTGATGATGCTGTTAATGACTCCCTCTAGTGGAAGGTGGTTAGTAGGTACCGATTACTTACTGTGCTCATGTTCCGCCTTCACACCTAACTGTAATCAAAGGATCTGTCCCAGTTCTTACCATAAGCACTAGAAGTGTGCTAGAAGTCACACAATCTTTAAGCTAGAACTACAGTGTTTTCAGATACTTTACCTACACCTCTGTTCCTACTGTTGAAAGAAAAAATTTAAATAAACCGTTGAACATAAACAGTTTTTTGTTTTCCATTTCTTTTTGGTGTTTTTGTTAAAAAAAATAAAAAAACAAGAAGAGTCAGTAAACCCCCAAAGACACTGTATACAATTCATTTTTTCATTTTACGTATCTCACAAAACACCTGATGAATAGTAGTGTTTATTAAAACGAGCACCATTCTGAATAAAACAGATTCATGTCCATGTGTCGAGGAGCATAAAACTTTACCCTCATGCAAAGTTCACTGTAAAATGTACAGGTATCTTTATTGCGGAGAAGATCAGATTCCTTTAAATATTAATGTACTTAACTCTCTCTTTATCCCTTTTTTATCTTATTGCACCCTACCCTTTGTTATAGTTTCATTATTATTTTTCGTTAAATGTATTCATCAGTATACTGTAAAGAACTCTATTGTTCCCTGGTTCTTGTGCCTTTGTTAACATCTGTTTGGTTACGATTGTTTTTTTTTCTTCCGTAAACATCACCACGACGATCCTTTTAGAATTTTTTTTTTGTATTGTTATTGTTTCTGTGTTTTGTTTTGTTTTTTTCTTAAAGTCATCATACGCAGTACAGCAGTTCGTTAAACCACACTCCGTTAGAAAAAATGAAACATAGTAAAAACCATACTGGTAGAAAACAACACTGGAGAGGGAACGAAATAAAAATGCATGTGCTAGGAGTTCTCTTTCAGTTCTGGGTTTTGTTCGTTCCATTTTTTCGAACCATTCCAGGGTTTTGCGTTTGAGCCTGTTCTGTTTCTCCTCATTGGCTGCTTGCTGGAAAACAAGAGCCAGGAGCATTATGGGAAGTCCTTGGCTCCTGCTGTGAGAGAAAAGTGGCCACAGACCCTTTAAAGCGGTTGGTTTGAATCCAGTTGGGGGTGTGGCCTCATACAGTGGTGACCCTCATGACCACCTCGCGGTTGGTGGCGGTGCCCAGGCGTCCGTCGCTGGGCCGGATCTGGCTGAGGATGTGCAGGATGGTGTAGCCGCAGTGGTGATGGAGGATAGTCCTGAGCCTCCGCACCCGCTGACCGCTGCCCCTGCTGCTGCCGCCTGACAAACCGTGCGCATTTCCGCGGGAACCGCGGGCCCCAGCTTTACTGCTGGAGCTAATGGGGTCCCCCAGGTCCTTGGCTTTTTCATAGTTCAGTACTTTCCACTGCTGGTTAACGGCCTGCCAGCGCTTGAAGATCCTATACACCGACGAGCCCTCGTGGATGATAAGGCCTGGGAGAGAACAAAAACTATTATATATACATGGATTAGCAAAGATAAAGATCAGCCCGTGTACAATACAGGTCAGCATGCAGAACTACTGCATTTTATATTAAACAGGATTACCCAGACAGATTTGAAAGATTCTGTATAGAAGGCTTAATGTAATCCCATAATAGCTCATAATACTTCACACGAATAAAATAAATCCTGTTCAGGCCACACTTCACAGACTACAGTTCTGACATTTGTAAATAAGCCTAGCATTTATGTGATAATACACAGCATATCAATCAAATAGGCCATTGATAGCATCTCTGTTATTTGTCTACATTTTGAAATTGTGGTACTTTTTGTTGAAGTACAATGAAGTCTTAAAGACTGATTAATATATATATATATATATATATATATATATATATATATATATATATATATATATATATATATTATCCTTTATTCCAAATGACAAAAAAAACCCACATTGTCCTCTTTTCATATTACCTTCTGTTTTATTTTGTGGTTTATATTTTTTTGAATGCACTGCACCACTGTAAAGCACTGTGAGCTGCTAGATGTAAGAGAAGTGCTCAGTAGATAGTTACTGTACTTATTTTTTTTATAAAAACTCTTTTGACTATGGTGTGATCATCACATATGCAAAGTACTTCTCTTATTGGACTGCTAATGGCGCCCCCTTGTGGAGAATTCTCAGCCTGCTCAATGTGTGTGAGTAAATGAATGAGTTTAATAAGCTGCTCTTCTGAAAAAATGTAAATTTATTAGCGTTTTTGAAAATGAACCCAGATCTGCTCTAAATTCTTTATGAACCTTTTGAAATAGTGAAAGAAAAATAAGTAAACACCAGAGTGAAAACAATTATGTGCTGTACATAGTGCAGCTTGAAATAGCAAGGCTGTGATTACTATGTCTGGATTAGCTGTGCATTTTATAGTAATTTACTTGCAGCAAACAATGCTGGTAAAATACTGCCAATGTATGGCACTTTACTGTAGCTCAGCTGAACAGTTAAGCTGAGCTTGCCTTTTTCACATTGTGAGTCATTGTCTTGTGATGTAACATCCATGTGGTAATGCACACATGAGTGAAGACCACAGTAAGAGTAGTAAATGTCATCAGTGAGGTCAGCGTGGCCTGCTCATTGCTACGCGGCATTACCTATGCAGACGATGTCCATGAAGCCGTACATGCCGTAGCAGATCTGGAAGAGCAGGTCCTGCCGCTGCCACTTAGCCGAGGGGCTGAGAGAAGACCACACAAGCCAGGAGATGCTGGCAATGAGGAAGAGCGAGCCTAAGATGATGGCCGCAATCTGGACCTTCTCAATTACGGTCAGAGAGATGGCTTGCCACTGAAACAGGAGAGCAACACAAACCGGGCAAATTCTTAATACGACGTGATTCAGCCACACTGACCAACAGTAATGTCAAATTTGCATAACAGTCATAATCATGTATCACATCAAGTACTGACATAACGCTTCAGAGAAACAGGCCTTGACAGTGGTAACATCATGTTATGCCCATATTTGGAAATCTAGGTTTAGGCTGGTGTTCTCTACAAGAAAAATAATGCTGCTTTTGAAATGGCCACACCTTGCAGCAAACAAAAATGCGCTGCCTTTGATACACTCTGCCATTCCTCTGAATGTAACTGGATCCTCTCATTACAAGGTCATTAAGGAGTCGAAATACAAACGTCGCTATGTGAGCTAACCTTACTGTGCACTGAACCGACATCATCAGCACGAATGGCATCATTTCTCACTCTATAATAGTTTGTATCATAATGGATTGTGTCACAAAATATCAGCAAGTTCAAAGCATAACTACCAATATTTCAGAACCTGGTGTGCCTCATTAAAACGTACTACTTAGAGCTGAATGTAATGGTAGGGCTGTATTAATGAGCTTGACGTACGGCCGACTCTTTCTTTTATAAGAAGTTAAATTCATCTCATTATATTAATGCTGAAAAATGTGTGTGACCTAATGCCTAATAATGAGTCACATTGTCCTAATTGCTGGGTAGTCATTGGCCTGACTCCAAACTGAAGGAAACCAAGCCCTTACTCACTTCCCCCGCTGCCTTTGACTCAGCAAATCCACAGTGCATAAATGCTTATGATAAAGAAGGGAGAAAGCTTGAGGAAATATGGTGGAATATTAGTCATAATCTGCCAGTCATTATCTGGAAATAGAAGGATTTTTAAATGAAAGAGGGGCTTGTTTTTCTAAGTTGAACTGTTGACTTACCTGCAGTGCTGATAGTCAGGACTTGGTATTTGTTATTTAAAGCCCCCCTTGGTATTTGATTGTGGGAATAATTATAAATATATTCTTATGGACAGGAGAAAACACATCAGGTTTGGATCATTTTGTTCACCAAAGATGAAAATGTCATCAATTTCCAAAATCACATTAATATTCTCAAACCCATAGGTGACCAGGGGTGTTGTCGGGGATTTTGGATCCCTATGAGAAGATTATATTGGACACTACCACCCAATGTTCTAATAACTTTTAGGGTCCCTGTCAGTCACAGGGCCTTGGAAACAGCCAAACATTTCCCCTAAAATGGCTTCCCTGATTGGGACCACAAAATGGCCCAAGATACAGAAGTCTACACCAAGCTCATCTTCTGTACTGTAAAGGAATAATCTAGCAAACAACCAGCTGAACACCTATGGGACATTTGAGGAAAAGATGGACTTCCTACGCAGAGGCAGCTAGTGGAATGAAGAAGGGATTTTTTATTTATTTATTTTTAAACGGACCCTCAGCTGGATTGAATTCTTACCTGCAGTGGGTTTTTAGTGCTGATAGCCAGCACTTGGTATTTGAAATAGCATAGCTCACAGCTCCAGGAGCCTCTCTCGCTGATCCAGCGAATCAGACAGGGCTGGTGGGTGCAGCGCACTGAGCCGTCACAGCGGCATGGGCTCAACAGCTCCCCCTGGAGGACAGAGGACATGGTCAAACACAAAAACAATCCTGGGTTAACTCATAAGCTCCTTACACTACAAAAACTGGGACACTGCTGAGGTACTTCTACCATGTGCTATGCGAGCCTTAAATCAGGGGTTCCCAAACCTAGTCCTGGTGACTACTCTTCTTTGAGTAAGGATCTGGCTAAGACTAGCAGACAAGAAAACAAACAAATGAATGAATAAAATGTTATTATAGCAAAGCTGTTATGGATTTGAGGCTCAAACATCCATATCAGTGCATCGCTAACGTGAACTGAAGAGATGATGAAGAGAGACAATTGAGAGAAAATGTTCCATAGCTACTATCCCGAGGCTGCCTGACTGGATTAGATGTAGAGCAACGTTTAGAGACATTTAGAGCAAATACCACGTCCCTTTATCCACATCCCAACCGGAAACATTGCGAATGAAATGCTGTTGGTCTAAAAATACAATATATACCTTCCACACGTTATAGCAGTGTAGCGCAGTTCTGCCTTTCAGCTCTGCTTTTAAAGTGTAAGATTGTGATTTCTTGCTTTCGCCTGCGGCTAAGCACATCTGTTCCATTCAGACTCAGTGAAGTGTGTGCTCAGCTATGCACACTTAGCAGCAGGACCCAGGTATGTGAGCATCAACCAGTAGCTTCACAACTTCACATCCAGCTGAGTCTGCTGCTGGCACTGAACTTCTGAAGCATCTGCTACATGATTTTAAAGCAAAAGTTTGGCTGAAAATCTAATCTTACACAGTTTACAGCTACGAAAAATATAGTCAATCAGCCATGAAGTTTGCTACTTCGGTTTTGTGCTGGAGCTAAGTGGTTAATCTTGCTATCAACTGAAAAGCCTCGCTGCTTAACAGCTATCAATAGATAAGTTAGCACTGCTTATCAGACACTGTGCTTCCATGAAGACTGAAGACTTAAGACTGAAATGTCTGCAAAGTGCATTTATTTATTTATCTGGATATCAATAAAACATCTGCTTTATTAGGAAGAGGAAAGTCTGTCATTTTCAAAATGTTAAGGGACTTTGACCACCGTGCCACCAAATAGAAATTGATGCTTTATAACATTAATTCCGTCATTCATTGTCTGAAACCGCTTATCAAATTCAGGGTCGCGGTGGGTCCAGAACCTACCCAGAATCACTGGGCGCAAGGCAAGAACACACCCTGGAGGGGGCACCAGTCTTTCACAGGGCAACACACACTCACACATTCACTCACAACTACGGACACTTTTGAGTCGCCAATCCACCTACCAACGTGTGTTTTTGGACTGTGCGAGGAAACCGGAGCACCCGGAGGAAACCCACGCAGACACAGGGAGAACACACCACACTCCTCACAGACAGTCACCCGGAGGAAACCCATGCAGACACAGGGAGAACACACCACACACCTCACAGACAGTCACCCGGAGAAAACCCACGCAAACACAGGGAGAACACACCACACTCCTCACAGATTGTCACCCGGAGGAAACCCACGCGAACACAAGGAGAACACACCACACTCCTCACAGACAGTCACCCGGAGCGGGAATCGAACCCACAACCTCCAGGTCCCTGGAGCTGTGTGACTGCGACACTACCTGCTGCACCACCGTGCTAAATGTGGACAAAAGAATGTCACTCAGCTATAAGCAGTTGTGAGAGAGCTCTTGAACTTTATATTTTGTTTATAGTTTTTACAAACTTTGCTACAGACACTACACTGCAATGATATAGAAAAGCCATGAGCAGAGCATTCACTCTGATCAGAAGAGAACCTTGTTCATCAAACACGTCTTGGCTGACTGACTAAAAATTGGTGGTTGAGGAAAAACGTAGCGAATTAGATTTTTTCTTTAAATTTGTAGCGCTTCAGACAAACAACAACATCATGGATGTAGGGAATTTGATTTAAAGCAGCGTCCTACATTCCGCTCCTCTTGGGGACTCTGTGACCTTTCAGAGGAGCTAGCAGGCGAGCCAGAAGACGCAGTTCGGAGCAGGCAGAGCGGTTGGACTTAGGTAAATGAGACATTACTCATGCAGACGCTCATTGGGAGTGGTAAATCGATGCACGTTCGCAGCGTGGCGGTTGGTGTTGACGCAGGGCGGAAACCTGCTGGCCGGCGGCCTTCGGCAGGGGGCAAACCAAGCCAAGTCCACACAGGTTAATGAGAGTTGAGTAAGCGTAGCATCCTCTCTTCATTCAGACAAGCGATCGATACAGGCCTCTAAAACACCTGCAGGGAGACTGACATACTGCACCTTCTGGCTCACAATCACACAGCTCTTTGTTTTTAGATAGTGCTTCTTTAATTTAGTCCGACAGGCGTCCTGTCTCTGCAAAGCTCTGAGACCACCTTGTACATAGACGCCCATTGTGGCCTGCCTCTCATCAGCCTCAAGAAAAGATTAAAAGGAAAATTTAGTCAAAAACTGAGCTATAATGTAGCTTTCATCTAGAAAGAAACAGTCGAGACAAATAGGTGCTTTTGCCTCAGGAGTCATTTCGGAGCACTCAGCAGGTACTTCTATTCAATATACTGCACTGACTCTCATTACCAGCCTATCATTTATATATGAACTATATACATGAAAGCTTCTGGAACTTCTCTCTGTCTCTGGTTCCTCTGCTTTGCCCTACATTTAAACAGCATAGAGCAAAAAAAATCTCCATATTCTACCCATGCTACCAGTTTCTTTTATTTTAAAAACAGTATTTCATATAACATTATAATAGTGTTTGTTCTTTGATTAATAATAACATTAAATACTTTTAATTTCTACTTACTAAAATAATAGAAAACCAATTTTCATATTTTATTTTCTAAAACTACTGCTAACATTCAGTGAAGTTAATAACTTACTCAAACAACAACGAAGGCCACATCAAGCTAAAAGCTAAAATTATCAAGGTAGTGGACCAACTAGAGGCCTCATCTTAGATTGTTTTCTGTGAATGAAGGAGTAAAATCTCGTCTGTGGCTTTCACATCTTGTGTTGATTTAGGAATATTTTTTAAGATCAAGTTTTAAATCTATCCGTTAGCCTGTAGTTCAGAGGCTGGGCCTGTATTCTGCTTGATTCAGAGGATAATGACTGGATGATGTAATTTCATGATGCATGCTGGGTATTGTAGTCAGAACACTGGAAAATAAAACATTAAAATAATATAAAACTGTGTAGCACAAATTATACCATAATTAGCTTTAGTTTTGAAAACGAAACATAGCTATTGACCCTCTACCTAGTAGATGTCTCTGTAGAAAGTTATCCTCTTTGTGCTTCAACGTTCTTGTACTAGCATTGGTAACAACACTGAGATATTTTCAACATCTCGGTATTAGATCAAAAATGATATCAGAGATTTTCATTCATTCATTATCTGTAACCCTTATCCAGTTCAGGGTCGCGGTGGGTCCAGAGCCTACCTGGAATCATTGGGTGCAAGGTGGGAATACACCCTGGAGGGGGTGCCAGTCCTTCACAGGGCAACACACACACACGGACACTTTTGAGTCGCCAATCCACCTACCAACGTGTGTTTTTGGACTGTGGGAGGAAACCGGAGCACCCGGAGGAAACCCACACAGACACAGAGAGAACACACCACACTCCTCACAGACAGTCACCCGGAGGAAACCCATGCAGACACAGGGAGAACACACCATACTCCTCACAGACAGTCACCCGGAGCGGGAATCGAACCCACAACCTCCAGGTCACTGGAGCTGTGTGACTGCGACACTACCTGCTGCACCACCCATCAGAGATTTTACCAATGTCTATATTAAATCATCTAATAATCATCATTAAGTATGTGTTTGGCATTTATATGCTTTTTCACAAATTTTGTTTCCAGAAAACAAACCAAGCCAATACGTATCAAATCAAGTCAAAATTAAAAATCAAAATGTAGGTGTAATTAACCAGGTCATTCCTACAGGATCATCATACAAACACATCTTTCAGTCTATCAGTGCATATGAATGGCCTCCTTGTGTTGCGTATGGTGCACAATGAGAAAACAAGCCCAGACGAAAATGCTTATTGATCCCACGCTTTCATAGTCATGTCATCATAAAACACAATGCTGACTCCAACACGAAGCAAGCCAGGGGCAGAGCTATATCACATTCTGATGCTTACATTCAGGAGGATGTCAACAAAACATTGACTGGGCTCAATGCAAATGCGAATGCAAGTCAAAATGCATGATATAAAAACATGTAGGGGTGCAGAGGGAAAATCAATGCAATCTTTTGGCAGAGGCTGCAAACCAAAGACGGCAGACAGCTAGAAAGCATATGGTAGGGTGCCATACAAAATCACAGAAGTACAAAGGAGAGAAAGCAATCTGTGGGCATTAATGGCATTGATCTGTTAACAGTGCAACACTGCGTTAAAGCCACGACGCACAAGGGAATTAGAGGTGTGACAAGAATGCGGAGCGCCTAAACCTTGATAATCACCATTGATTTTCACACTGAACTACAGATTTATTTGTGTTCATCTCGGCCTAAACCAATAAAGACAAAACACTTGGCAGAGAGGAACACGTAATGGAATTGTACCAAGAAAAAAATAAAAATCTTAAAACTGCATCATACTCTATGGTATGACAAAAGATTCTTATATGAGCACTTGCACAGACCTACAATAAACACTAGTCATGATACTATGGCACTAGTCTTTGCAACAAACAGACTTTGGTAGGAAAATGTCTGGGGGGGGGGCAATTACTGACGTGCAGACTGACCAATTAAATGTTTACAGAGAAGGTTATCGACCAATAACGGTAGCTCTACAGTCAGACCGTCCAATCAGAAGATTTTAGGCTACTTCACCACGCCCCCTTCTCACTCAAGCGAACCAATCGGAGTAGGGGAGGGCTGGACTAGTTTGTGAACGAAATGCTTCTCGAAATTCTATGTAAGCTCTAGAAAAAATGTCAGGACGTTTGGGAAATTCTGCTCGGACATTTTTTTAAGTCTAAAAAAGAGGACATGTCCGGGAACACAAAAGTATTGCCTCAGTGTCTAAAACCTCCAGATGCACTGCTGTGTCTGATCCACTCTTACAGGTACGACACATATGAGAATCATCCATCACCCAATTAAACATGCTCTGTGGTGGTCCTGAGGTCCACTGAAAAACAGAATGGAAGTGGGCTTATAAAGTATGCAGGGAAATAGATGGACAACAGTAATCGTAGAACTACAAAGTGGAACTATAAAATAGTAACACAGAGGTAACGTTGACATTACGGTTGATATTCCAGTTTTTGGAGAAGTGCTATGAGTTGTGTTGATGGCCAAGCCTTACTCATATCATCGTCGCTCACCAGCGCACGTTTGTTACATTACAAGGCTTATCTCAGTCACAGTACTAGTATTTCATGTGGTATATTACACAGCAGATAGTTATTGTTGAGTATATTTTGCAGCTCTGCTAGGAGACCTTTAAATTCTTCTGTTCCCAAGGGTGACACAGTCTTGTCAGTTAGCCCACGTTTTTTTTTTTTTCTCTCTCCACAGTATTCTGATAAACAGTCTGTTGTTTACAAGTGCGCTGAATCATCCTGTGCTGTTATATTTGCTCGGTGTTGTTCTTGCTCTACCTGCGTGGCTTGGTTGTACTCAAGCGCACGGGTCAGATTCTCTTCCAAACAGAGTGAGTAACCGCTGCCAAAACAGCTCTAGTAGCTGAGCAAAATGGCCACGCCATCGACTAACAAAAGCAGCTGTTGGAGAGGTTGAAGAGACTGTCATAATCACAAACGTATCTTTAGCGGCTGTTATGCGAATGCTCTGAATGTTTACAGATTTTCCTGTAATTTGCGGTGAGGTAATGTTCAAATACGTCACAGAAAAAGTACACGTTGTACTTAACAGTCCTCTTTAAACAGGCACGGAAACAAACAGGCCTCTCCTCTCAGAACCTTCCCTGCTATCTCTGTTCATCAGGAAATCTTACACAACACACACCTCCAAGGCTAATCTGACCAGAACCAGTATCCCATTTAACTCAAAACATCTAAATGAATCAGTGTTCCTGATCTTCTGGTTATCTTTTATACGCCTTGACAGATCTGACAGTGGGCTTATGAGGATTGATATTCCATACTGCCCTGTTCACTGCTTAATCATGTTTGTAGACATTATTGGCCATAAAGGGGGGACGTAGCTTTTACCTGGGACTTATCTGGATTAACTCAATAACACTGCAGCAGTGATCAAAGATGGATCTGGGATCTTCCAAAGAACGCTTTATAGAAGGTAGAAAACAGAAAACTTGTTGTGCTTTTTATTAGCCCTTTTCGTTATTCACATATTTCCTTTTCAGTCCTGAACCTAATATACTTTTGTAACTGGATTCTAAGATACCACTTTTTATAAAGAACTTGTTAAATGAGATGCCATTTGCTGGACACCTACTCATCCAAAATACCTTCTGAAACTACTGGTTACATTTGTTTGTCCCTCTTCTGCTGTATTAACAACTTACTCTCCAGGGATAGCTTCTCATATTTTAAAACGATATCTCTTAGGATGCGATGGCATTAATAAGGTAAGATCATAGTGGTGATTGATCATTTTTGAATCACAAACACTACTCTAAAACTACTGGATGATGCTTCATCTTTACAGAGGATGTGGTTCCACTTTCCACGTTGCTGCGGGGTTCATCCACCTCCAGCTTGTTTTGGGAATTGGGAATGCTGACCTTAATTTCATGTACAGTACCATGAACAGGTTCATAAGAAATCATGTGCTGCTCCAGTGCATCTCATTTCATTTCATGTCTTTTCATTTCTTGGATGAAAAAGCTGTGAGTGCACAACTGAACACTTAGGTTTAAAATGAATGGCTCGTAAAAAAGGAAATTCACTCTTTATACATATAAAGTGTGTGTTTATGCCTGTGTGTGTTTGTGTTTATTGTTTGGCAGGGTACGTAGAGGGAATATACTTGATTACAGTTCTCATGAGTTTAACACGGAAGTATCGATTTAGTTCATTTTAATGGTGAATGGACACAGGGAAAGTTGTTTTTTAGCAGATGTTGCTAGATCAGAAATGCTTTACATTATATTATTCCTTTTCAGCATAATGAGAAACTGTATAACACGTCTTTTCTGTCAGATCCCATAAATTATTCAAAATGAATCGCTACACTGTTTGTTTAGAGTCGTAGTGGTTCCTGTTTAAAATGAAACTCTACCAGACTCCTAAGTGTTAGAACACTGGGAGACCATGAGTTTGAAACCCAGTGACGCCACAGGCGTTTGCTGCCAGGAATGCAAGAGAGTGTAACTGTCCTCGATTTCTGTCTTGGCGGGTAAGACTGCCCTCCCTTTCCAGATCATCACTCGGCGTGATGCTAGTCAACCTGGGTATCTGTGAGGTAACATAACAGATTTGAAGTGTTCATGCCCTCCTCCAAGCGTGTAGAGGTTATGATGTTATCAGCAGTTTGAAAACACCTGATGTTAAATTAGCCACTAACAGTTAAAAGCTTTAAAAATCTGTAAAATCATAGTTTCAGTTTTCGCCTGATTAACCTGTCTCAAACCCTTTCAAAAACAGGTTACGGTCTTGCTTTTTGAATCTTATCACTGGCAGTGTGTCCTGGATTTACAGACACATTTAACGACCATTCCATTCCACTCCGCGACCTCTTTAGTGTGGATTTGAGAGGGGTTGGCCACTGATTTATCAGATAAAGCTTTTCATTGTTAGGTTCATAAGAAATCATCTGCTCTGCAACAACAACAACAACCTACAAGAACCAAAACCTTCTGAGGTAAGAGGCTTCCTAAAATACTAAGTACCATTTTAGATACCAAAGGATATACACCAAGAATAGACCCAGTAAACGTACAAGCGTCTTCTGTTGTATAATATTTTATGCTGACAATGGTAAAATAGTGCAATCTTCTGCGGTAAAAGAAGATGTGTGTGAGTCATGGAGGTAAAATTCTGAATCATCTGAAGTCATTTGTTTCTGTCAGCGAGCTTTTAGAGATGTTTAAATCTCCACGGACGTCCGGTTCATATCACCACTACTGTGAACAAGCCTAAGTACGATTCTCTAGAACAGCCATTCTTAATGACTGTGTTTAGGGATTTGTTAGAGCTGGGCTAATAAGAACAGTATCTGTTCTCTACATTCTCTTTATAAACAAATGTCACATTCTGCCACAGTCGTGGATACACTTCGTACTTAAAGAACACTGATCAGCTGCAAGTTTCATTACGAAGAAAGCAAGATAATGTGTAAAATTCTGCATAATAATCATTGTAACCTTAGTTTTTTATAGTGTGTTTTAAAATGTGGTGCTGCTGGTTCTATGTAATGACTTATTCCCTGTTGGAAGCTATAAATATCATGTGTCTTGTGTGTTTGTTTTTGCAATACTGCTCGCCTCTACGTCTCTACAAAGTCATTATGCAAAATATTTGGAAAATCAGAAGAATCCCCTTTTAAACGGTTTAACCTAGAAGCCAAAAGAAAAGACACTTACACATTCGCTATGCTTCTGAGAGTACTCTGTCATTCTGGTGATGGGCAGATAACTGACAGGCACAGTGGGCCTTGCAGACCTGTTTTGGAGTCGGTGGCACACTGGAGTTGGACAGACAGGCCAATGTTTAGAGCTGGCTGAAATATAACTGTAGGCACTACTATAGTCTTCAGATGGGTCTGTGAAAGTACTCTACTCACTAATATGTCTGAAGAGATGACTGTTCTTCACAAACCTGTCTGCAAACATGACAAGCGTCCTCAGATATGCCTGTCTGAGAGTGACACCGCAGCCTCTGCAAGTGTAGTCTACATGTTCAGTTTACAGTGGTTACTAATCCTGCTCCTGGTGATCCTCCTTTCAGCAGATTTTGCCAATAGCGTGATCCGTCTAATCAACATCTGACATCTTTGCTTCGCTGAATGAGATGTTAGATTATTGTTGGTGGAGGTTGGTAAACCTCCAGCAATAGGGTTAGTAAACTCGGCTCTCCAGAACTGAGAGGGCTGCACTAGTCTTTACTGACATGCAAAAGTGAGAGTGAGGTAAAACATTACATACATATTTTAACAGGTTCCGACTGAATGTGCTTTTACTCATGTTCTCATATTTCCACAGCATATTTTCATGTGTAGACATCTTTTTGTGGAGTGTGACCTCTTTTGCTGCAGTTAAAGCTTCTACTCTTGGAAGGCTTTACACTACAATGGACCATTTCTGTGAGAATCTGAAGGTGCTGGGTGATTCATTCTGGATTACTCCCAACTCAGCTCCAGAGAACACAGTTCCACTCCACAGCACAATGCTGGGGGGGTTTATACACCTCTTTGCCACATTTATCAATGAGCATGGTGATTTTAGCCATGCTCCAGTTCCAAAGCATCACATTTCATGCTTTTCTAAGTATATTATAGCAACTGAGTGCGTATAACCGAACATCTATGTCCACGATGTGTGTATTAAGCCATATTTTAATCACTTTTGCACATGTGCTTCCAATGGGAGATTGACATAAGATTTTGATCTTATGTTATAACTACTCCGTTCCTTTTAAAAACTAAAGCAATAATGTTGATAGCATGGGCTGTAACTGAAGTTGCATCCTCCGTGATTTGAAAACAACATTCCTTCAAACTGTGATAATTAGTGAATAAATACGACTCATCTTTCAGGTCCTTTCCAGAGTGTGTCTCATCCTATTGGTCAAGGCTTTGGCTTGGAGAATAACAGAGGGTTTATGTGCACATAAATATACGTGTATCAGCAATAGGCAAATCATAAAGCAGTTAAATCCACTAATTAAAAAGCTCTTTCTGGACACTTTTGGACCTACATCTCCAACCGGCTGCTCACTTTAGTCGTAAACAAAGATGCACTGCTCTGTCCACTCTCGGTCTGACTCAGCGAGGGAGAAGACGATAAGGGGAAAAAAAACAACACATTCAACAGAACCAGCAGTAAAACCTCCAGGCCATTACTTCCAACTCATGGCAGTTCAGTAACAACTGAGCAGAGGTGGGTGAATTGGCAAAGACCTCATTCCACGATACGTCTACACATGATACGCATCTTGACATTTTGACACAGATACAATGCACTGGTAGCTGTTTTTAAAAGAAAACATCAAAAACAATGGGTAAAATTAATCAGGGCTGCTTGACAATATCCAAATTACTGTTATATGCAAAAGTCTGGGTATAAACAAACAATACCTCTATATGGAAATTACTTGTGCTCATTATAATGTAAAAAAATAAAACAGAAATTGTGCACAAATATTGTTTGAAAAATGGAATATTTCAGTTGCTTCTAAAATCAAATCTAGTCATTTGATGGCGGTTTTCTGAACATTTGCATTTGATTATATAATAGAGATGCATACTGTTCTTATTATTTTGAAAACAATAAAATAATGTCATAGAGCACAATAACAACTGATCTAACCAAGGGCACTAAATAATACAAGCACCCAATTTGTGTTATACAGAATACAGGAGAATACCGGGGGTTCATTCATTTATTCATTATCTGTAACCCTTATCCAGTTCAGGGTCGTGGTGGGTCCAGAGTCTACCTGGAATCATTAGGTGCAAGGCAGGAATACACCCTGGAGGGGGCGCCAGTCCTTCACAGGGCAACACACACACATTCACTCACACCTACGGACACTTTTAAGTCGCCAAACCACCTACCAACGTGTGTTTTTGGACTGTGGGAGGAAACCAGAGCACCCAGAGGAAACCCACACGGACACAGGGAGAACACACCACACTCCTCACAGACAGTCACCCGGAGGAAACCCACGCAGACACAGGGAGAACACACCACTCTCCTCACAGACAGTCACCCGGAGGAAACCCACACAGACACAGGGAGAACACACCACACCCCTCATAGACAGTCACCCGGAGCGGGAATCGACCCCACAACCTCCAGGCCCCTGGAGCTGTGTGACTGCGACACCACCTGCTGTGCCACCGTGCCGCCCCAATACAGGAGGTTTTTGGTTTTATTTTCTTTGCAGGTATTATTTTTCATGAGGGTCCCTTTTGGGGCTTGAGGGGCATGCAAGAGGTCTGCAAGTTGCCAAAGCATCATTAGATAAGCATCAAGATAATGAAGCACACATCAGTCAGATGCTAAAAAGAGAACAAAGTATAAAGCTGAAGAGGAAAAACAGGAAAATGTTCTAACATCCTCTAACTTCATTGTTCAGGAAGGAAACTCGAACCCTGTTGCAGAGCTGAATGACTTTTGTTCCAAAAGGTTCAGATGAAACCAAACACAGCAACAAAGCAACTAGAGAAGGGGCTGGAGGCAGCAGGTGCCTCTCCACCATTAAGGGAATGTTATGTTGACATAGTCTGAATGGCTCTTGTGCAAGAGAAAACTGAACTCCAATGCTATATAATCCAAAGAACACCATCCCAAATATGAAGCATGGGGGCGTAGCATCATGTTGTGGGGCTGTTTTCTGTTAAAGAGACTGATGCAATTCAGAAAATAGATGGCATCTTAAACAAGGAGGATTGAGTTGAAATACTGAGCCTAAGCAGTTCTCTAAAGCCGTGACACCAAGTTGAACGTACTGGAGTGGCCATCGCTGAACTGAAACAGTGTGTTAAAACAAGGAGGCCAACAAACTGACTGAATGATTATGTCAGGATGAGTGGACTAAAACTCCAGAAGAGTATTTCGAGAAGCTTGTGGAACCCCAGCTGGATTCAAGTGCCACCAAATACTAACCACTGATTGATTCACTCATAGATGGGGTTAGAACCTTTTTGTGTTTTTCCTCTTCAGCTTTATACTTTTTCCTCTTTTCAGTTCGTAGTCTGTAACACAGTCTTATTAAGTTCAGGGTCGTGGCAGGGCCTGAGCTTACCCAGAATTACTGGGTGCACACCTTGGACAGGGCACCATTTAATCACAGGGACCCACACACTCACATCTATGGACACATTGAAGTCGCTAATCCACCTACCAAGGTGTGTTTTTGGACCGTGGGAGGAAACCGGAGCACCCAGAGGACAGCCATGCAGAGACAGGGAGAATAAACCAAATCTCACAGACATGTAATTTGTATATAGTATCTTTGGCTAATCTGAAATCCATACCCTGGATCCACTTGCCTTTACATTATAATAAAATTGGGGTAGGACCAATAAATTAACGGCCCTGGGTCTACCACTGACCCCTCGACCACCCTCCAAGACCCCAACCCCCTCACCTGCTCGGGACCCTGGAAGCAGATCCGGCACTGGGGCGTGCGCGCGCCGCTCCCCGTGCTGCTGCTAAGCGACACGGCGTCGGGTCCCGCGGGCGGCCGCGCCTCTCTCTCCTCGAAGGCGAGGCTCCGGGGCCGCGGCTCACTGCCGTAGTACTCCTCCGCGTCGTCATGCTGGGGGTCGCGCGCGGCGCAGCGGATGAACGCAGGACACGCGCAGCCCCCCACGCCCACCCCGCCCCTCATGGACTGCGTGCGCGCCTCCGCCTGGCGCGAACCGGATCGCATGAACAGCAGCACCTTAAGTTCATCGAAAAACATGCGGAGCCGGTTTTTAAACATGGTTTTCTACATGCGGCGGAGGCGCTAGAGCCAGGGACCACCGGAGGACTTTTATTATGCGTGAGGGCGGTGTGTGTGTATGTGTGTGTGCGTGTGTCGTGGGGAGGCGCGCGGAGGGCGGGAAGGGGGGTGGTTACTGGTGATTTTATGAGGGTGTATTATTGTTAGCCTGTCACTGATTAGGTTTGTCTTGTTATTGAGAGCAAGGCTTTTATATTTGGAGCTGTTTTTATGGATTTTGTTGTTATCCTGTTACTTTAAAACGGTTTCCGGTTATCAACACGAGACCTAGGATTCTGTTGTTGTTCTGTGGATGTTGTTATCTGATTAATATCAGGCCTAACTTTATTACTGTTGTTGTTTTCAGACTGTTAAGCTGTAAATGTTCTATTTTTTATTATTGTTATCCTTTTTTTTATAACAGACTTCGCGTTGCTGTTATTGGGTCCATTTTGTATTAATTTTAAAGGTCTGATATTTTTTAATTAATTTATATAAATATTCAGTATTTATTATTAATGTCAATATTGATGTATAATTATAAAACAAGTTTGATTAAATTGTTGCAGGTGTTTTTTTGCTATTATTGATAACAGAACTGTTTTTAGAATTTAGAAATATTTTTAATAAAATAACAATGAGGCTGTAACGTTGTTAGTAAAAATAAGACTGAAATAATATTGCTATTTGGTCAGTAATATTTTGTAAGTGTTGTTCTATTTGACAGTGAATATTAATGCTCTTGGTCCTGTCTGGTTTTAATATTTTCCTCTTGTGCTCTTGTTGTCATCAGCAGTATAAATGTTATAGTGTGTTTTCCTGTTGTTTGTTATTGTTGGTGGTGCGGTCCCTTAGGTCTGATGTTATTGTTATTATAGGCTGTTGTCCTATTGTTATTATTGTTGTTGTTGTTATGGGTGATGCTAAGCAGTCGTCCCTTGCTCTCCTGTTCTATGTGGAGCCTACATCTTGTTCAAGGCCTACAGCCAGAGCTCGAGCTGTGTCCGCCCCGCGGTCCCGTTCTCGGCGCCGTTTCTCTTTATCTGACGGTATGTGTGTGCGAGCGTGCGTTAGTGCGGATGAGCGAGCCTCCCCCCCGTGACTGGGCCTCCTCTCTGTTGAAGCCCCCAGCGGCAGCAGTTCGTCTTTCCAGCGCTCGTGCGAGCGCACGCGCGACAATGCGCGAGTGTCCGTTAAAGCCTAGCTGCAGTGCTCGCGCTGTAAACAGGAGACAGCGCGTGCATGTGTCTTTCCTGGTCCTTTATTTAATTTTTTTTCTTCTCCGCCCGTGAGCCCGGAAATCAGAAATCACAAGCACCCCCGGTTCTCCGTGAGCTCGCGCGCAGCATCCTTCCTGCGCCGAGGCCGGAGCTTGAGCCCAGCCCCGCACGCGCCGCACGCGCTATTCAGCATCGCAGTCCTGCTCCTCTTCCTCCTCCTCTTCCTCTCCTCTTTTCCTTTCTTCTCTTCCCTCACGCCGACTTCCCCTCGTCCTTTTCTTTCGGGCTCGCTCGCGCACAGGGCCGTGCAGTAGCCACGGTAGCCACCAAGCTCAGCGCGCGCGCCGCTCGCATTTCACAGCATAGCGCGAGGGCAGGCCAGTGCTGTACGAGAGAAAAACATCCCGGCGCCTCTCCGTGTCCGTGTCCGTCAGCGTCCGCCCCCCGCCGCCGCTCAAAGGAAGATGGAGCCCATAGACAGCGACATAAAAATAAATAATATATTTTAACACACACACACGCGCACACACACACACACACAGTGTACACTGTATCAAAAACTACGCGTCCATTAGCGTCTCCCGGCAGCGACGGGGGCCACCGATTAGAATCAGCATCCCGTTAATAGCCCTGATGAGATCCTGCTAGGGCTCGCGACTCCCTCCCGCTCTCTTCCGTCGTAATGGACGTCTCCGCGAATGAAGCAGCGCGAGCCCCCGCGCGACAGCCGCTGCTGTTTATCCTTTCACGCGCACCTTTTCTTTTCTTCCAGTCCACTCCGATCTCCTTTAATCTCAACAAGGGAATTTCATTGCTCTCTCTCTCTCTCTCTCTCTCTCTGTTTTTTGACAGGCGCCGCTGACCAAGATGCTGATCTCGTCGTGGTGACGTGTTGACCACGTGCAACTCCGAACGGACCGCGCGAAATACGACTGAAGTGATGGGTCCCAAACCGAGAGCAGTGCACACTGCACACTTACATACTGCACGCATACTACAAAATTCATTCTTACATTCATTGTCTTTAATTGCTTATCAAGTGCATCCAGAGGCTGCCCAGAATCAAAGGGGGAGACAGGAACACACCCTGGTCTGGCAAACTAATTACTATATGCTGCACACATACTAATACATACTGTACACGTGTTACTATATACTACACACTACTACATACTGTACGCTTATTACTACATACTGTACACATATTACTACATACTACACACTACTACATACTGTACACTTATTACTACATACTACACACTACTACATACTGTACACTTATTACTACATACTGTACACTTATTACTACATACTGTACACTTATTACTACATACTACACACTACTACATACTGTACACTTATTACTACATACTGTACACATATTACTACATACTACACACTACTACATACTGTACACTTATTACTACATACTACTACATACTGTACACTTATTACCACATACTACACACTACTACATACTGTACACTTATTACTAC
Organism: Hoplias malabaricus; assembly: GCF_029633855.1. Taxonomy (NCBI): domain Eukaryota; kingdom Metazoa; phylum Chordata; class Actinopteri; order Characiformes; family Erythrinidae; genus Hoplias; species Hoplias malabaricus. The sequence continues at coordinate 14,582,514 of NC_089804.1, forward strand.
ATACTGTACACCTATTACTACATACTACACACTACTACATACTGTACACTTATTACTACATACTGTACACATATTACTACATACTACACACTACTACATACTGTACACTTATTACTACATACTGTACACATATTACTACATACTACACACTACTACATACTGTACACTTATTACTACATACTACACACTACTACATACTGTACACTTATTACTACATACTGTACACTTATTACTACATAATACACACTACTACATACTGTACACCTATTACTACATACTACACACTACTACATACTGTACACTTATTACTACATACTACATGCTACTACATACTGTACACTTATTACTACATACTACACACCACTGCATACTGTACACATACTACTACATACTACACACTACTACATACTGTACACATACTACTACATACTACACACTACTACATACTGTACACATACTACTACATACTACACACCACTACATACTGTACACTTATTACTACATACTGCACACTACTACATACTGTACACTTATTACTACATACTACACACTACTACATACTGTACACAAATTACTACATACTACATACTGTACACGTATTAATACATACTGCACACTACTACATACTGTCCAAAAACATGGAGGGTAGGTGTATTGGCTTCTGTCTAATAACTGTCCTGCTGTGTGAGTGAATGAGTGTGTATGTGTGAGTGAATGTGTGTGCACCCAGATATGGATTGGCACTCTGTCCTGGGTGAAAACCTAGTGCCTGATGCAGTCCTCCAGGTGGACGGTCGTTCCCGGTCGAGAATACGCTGTGCGCGTTTGGCTGCCGCTTCTCGCCAGTGTGTGGATTGAGTGTTCTGAGTGTTCTGAGCAGTGTGGATTGTAAAGCGTCCTTGAGTATCTAGAAAGGCGCTATATAAGTGTAACGGTAGATAGATACTGCACACTACTACATACTGTACACATATTACTACATACTACACACTGTACGCTTATTACTACATACTACACACTACTACATACTGTACACTTATTACTACATACTACACACTACTACATACTGTACACATATTACTACATACTACACACTAATACATACTGTACACTTATTACTACACACTAATACATACTGTACACTTATTGCTGCATACTACACCCTACTACATACTGTACGCTTATTACTACATACTGTATGCTTATTACTACATACTACACACTAATACATACTGTACACTTACTACTACATACTATACACTTATAACTACATACTACGCTGTTACTACTAAATATTACACACATACTATTACATACTAAACACTATATATTGTACACTTATTACATACTGCACACTTACTATTACAGTCTGTTTAGCTTTCATTAATTGGTTTTCCATTACTTATCTAAAAAAGGAGAATGACCCATTTCCCTATTTTGTATGTCATCAACAGTAAAAGAGAATGTAGATTTGTTTTTTGTTTTTTTCTAACACATCAAAACACAAATACAGGTAATATTAGAATTGGATATATTTTGATTTTAGTTCACTATAAGTTGATATTTTGTTTCTTAATACCTAACAGGAAGATATATTTATCACATAAATATCACCTTTCCGCTGTGCTTTTACAAACTTACTTATATTAGCCTTAGAACACCCTCTATGGACACCCATGTCCCCAGTGTGCAAGCCTATCCTTGACCCCACATCCTTGACCATATTTTTAATAAAATCGTGGAATGGGTCAAGTATGATCGTCTTGAATCTACCAGCAGAGTAAGTTCCTCTTTTTCAAAATTTATGGCACTATTAACATTAAAAATGTCCAGTTCTGGCTAAAATCTGCAGCCCACTCCGCAAGCAGGAATAAAAAGAAAAACTTTGTTCATATTTTGTTTGTTCATACTAAACACTAACTACTACATATTACACACCTACTGCCATATACTGTACACTTATAACTACATACTACACACTTACTACCATATACTGTACACTTATAACTACATACTAAACACTTACTACTACATATTACACACCTACTACCATATACTGTACACTTATAACTACATACTAAACACTTACTACTACATACTACACACCTACTACCATATACTGTACACTTATAACTACATACTAAACACATACTACTACATATTACACACCTACTACCATATACTGTACACTTATAACTACATACTAAACACTTACTACTACATACTACACACCTACTACCATATATTGTACACTATTAACTACATACTAAACACTAACTACTACATATTACACACCTACTACCATATACTGTACACTTATAACTACATACTAAACACTTACTACTACATACTACACACCTACTACCATATACTGTACACTTATAACTACATACTAAACACTTACTACTACATACTACACACCTACTACCATATACTGTACACTTATAACTACATACTAAACACTTACTACTACATACTACACACCTACTACCATATACTGTACACTTATAACTACATACTAAACACTAACTACTACATATTACACACATACTACCATATACTGTACACTTATAACTACATACTAAACACTTACTACTACATACTACACACCTACTACCATATACTGTACACTTATAACTACATACTACACACCTACTACCATATACTGTACACTTATAACTACATACTAAACACTTACTGCTACATACTACACACCTACTACCATATACTGTACATATACAAATAGAATATTTTATGTTCTGTAACTAAATATATTTTAAATGTAAACCCCTACCCACCTCCACCCTACATGGAGTACAGCACACTACTAAGTAGAACACATTTACTACTACATACTGCATACTTATTAATTCACACTGCACACTAAATTACATTTACTACGCACTTACCCACTGGTTAATACATACTACACACTTACTACTACTACATACTGCACACTAATACATACTACACACTTAATACTAATACATACTGCACACAAATACATACTAATTATTATACACACTTACTACCACCCACTCCATTCTAATACATACTACATACTCACACTAATGAATACATACTACACACTTACTACTACCTACTGCACACTAATACATACTACATACTTCACACTAATGAATACATACTACACACTTACTACCACCCACTAATGAATGCATACTACACTCTTATTACTACATACTTCACACTAATGAATACATACTACACACTTACTACTACCCACTGATTAATACACACTACACACTTACTACTACATACTTCACACTAATGAATACACACTACACACGTACTACTACATACTACCCACTGATTAATACACACTACACACTTACTACTACATACTTCACACTAATGAATACACACTACACACTTACTACTACATACTTCACACTAATGAATACATACTACAAACTTACTACTACATGCTCTACACTAATTAATACATACTACACACTAATTAATACATGCTCAATAATGAACATCCATTATAGAACATAAAAGACCCATAATACTACATAGTCAATACTCATTACACACTTATATTGCACACTTTATACTCCACACAGCAAACTTATTTCATCCTACATACTCACCACCACACATTAATTATAACATACTCCATATTGAACAATCATATTACATACTATACTCCATACTGCACACTCAGTACATACTCAATCCTGAAAACTCTACATTATACTACATATTAATTTACGAGAAATAACTTTTCTGTTCAAGATTAAATAAGATTTACCCCTGAAATAACTGTTTTTTACTGCTATCTGTAACAATAAATGATCGTCTCTGTTCAGCCTCAGAGTGGTGCAACTGGTAGTGGTGTTGTCACATAGTTCCAGGGTCCTGGGTTGTTTGTCCTGTTGGTTTGAGCACCACTCCTTTTGATGGTCTGTGCAGAGTTTGGTTTGTTCTCCCCGTGTCTGCATGGGTTTCCTCCCACTTTCCAAAAAAAAAAAAAACACATTGGTAGGAGGATTGGTGACTCAAATATAGTGTCCTTATGTGTGTGTGTGTGAAGGACAGGTCTGCGAAGGACAGGCACCTGTGTAGTGCACACAGATCAGTAGTTATATAGGCCAAAACAATGCATCATATGAAGGAAGTTAAAAACAATTTGGAAGCTGTGTGTATGTCCTGTCTCAGGATATGGATTGGAGATGGATAATTCTATCGGCTCTGCCAACATATAACTGGTCAGTACCATTACTTACACGGCTATTGACCGGTTTGTTTCAGTACACTGGTGAGACAGATTACTCTTCCTGTTTGTGCAGCCCACTCTGCATGCAGAAACTAATTACGGTGGCCCAGAGAGTCACAACACAGCAGCACTGAGACAGAAACAGAGACATGAACAGGAGAATATCAAGCAAAGTACACATATTACAAAAGAACATGACAACTTTAAGTAAAATACAGAATGCAAATGGCATGCAGAATCTTATGGTGGTCCAAAAAGTCAAAAACACAGAATAATAAGAAAACAAAAGAATGTAACGACATTAAGGGAGAACACAAAAACACAGCAAATGTCCTGTCATTTATTTGTGATCTCTTCATCATGTTGGTTCCCCTTGCTGCTGTTCTCCTTGTTTGATTCCTAAACTCTGCTGTGTCTTTATTCTCTGTGCCACAGTAGTATCTCAGAGGCCTCCATCACTGTCCTGTTTGCTGTGTCCTGCTCCGTCAGCAGGCGCAGTTACCAGGGACACGATCATGGCCCAGCGCCCGAAAAGCACCATAAAACTGAGATATCCCCATAAATTAACACAGAGTATACCAGCTGTTATTTATTATCTTTGTGCTTTGAAAAATTTAAGGTCATAACTTTAACATAAGGGAGGGAAAAGGACATAGAAAGCTGTATTAAAACTGTCTTTTAAACCAAAATTTCTACCTATTTTTAGTCATTTCCACTTCCACCCACTAGCTGTAGGTCTACACCAATCACATGACATGTTCTAACTTCATAAACACAGTGTATCTCCTGGTCTAGTTCAGCACACCAAACCACAGTCATGGGGAAGACTATTGACCTGACAGTTGTCCAGCAGATGACTCACATGGAGGGTAGGCCACAGAAGGTCACTGCTGAAAAGGCTGGCTGTTCGTAGATCTATATCAAAGCTTATTAATAGGAATATTGACTGGAATTCAAAAGGTGCACGAGCAACAGGGATGACCACAGCCTTGAGAGGATTCAACAGCTTGGGAGAGCTTCACAAGGAGTGGACAGAGGCTGGTGTCAGGGAACAAACATCTGCTACAACTGCTGCCTTTTTAATATCACGTCACTCCTGTCCACTCTGTATTGTCAAGTCTTAAGTCAACACAGCTGTCTACCAGGGGATTTTAGAGAACTTTCATGGGCACAGTGCCAAAACAGTGCTACTAGCTGATCATTACATTACTGTGCTTGATGGGTCCGCAAACTCTACTTACCTTAACACCTAGAGACTCTACCGTGTCGAGTTGTTGTTACTGCAGGATGGAACATTTTCTGGAAGGCTTTTTTCTTTGTTTGTGCAAAGTATTCATAGATTACCGACTATATCTGCGCTTGGACAGGTGGTCCTCACTTTTGTAGTTGTTCAACAGCATATGGGCCCCATGGCACGGCTGATTCAAGCAAAAACACCTCAATCAATTATCAATCGACCAATTAAACAATCAATACATTTTTTAATCCAGACAAGGGCGGCACGGTGGTGCAGCAGGTAGTGTTGCAGTCACACAGCTCCAGGGACCTGGAAGTTGTGGGTTCGATTCCTGCTCCAGGTGACTGTCTGTGAGGAGTTTGCGTGTTCTCCCCGTGTCCGCGTGGGTTTCCTCCGGGTGACTGTCTGGGAGGAGTTTGTGTGTTCTCCCCGTGTCCGCGTGTGTTTCCTCTGGGTGACTGTCTGTGAGGAGTGTGGTGTTTTCTCCCTGTGTCCGCATGGGTTTCCTCTGGGTGACTGTCTGTGAGGAGTGTGGTGTTTTCTCCCTGTGTCCGCGTGGGTTTCCTCCGGGTGCTCCGGTTTCCTCCCACAGTCCAAAAACACACGTTGGTAGGTGGATTGGTGACTCAAAAGTGTCCGTAGGTGTGAATGTGTGTGTGGCCCTGTGAAGGACTGGCGCCCCCTCCAGGGTGTATCCCCGCCTTGCGCCCAATGATTCCAGGTAGGCTCTGGACCCACCGCAACTGAACTGGATAAGCGGTAACAGATAACGAATGAATGAATGAATCCAGACAAGGCTACATTTGGGGGAAATTCCAGACACCCCAGATAGCATGCAATTTGTTTTTTCTTAGGTAACCAGCCTCAAAATGATGCAAGTAATGCCAACCTCAGGTTTATAGGCCTAGGGTTTACGTGATCTGTGTGGAAATGAATAGTGTTTAAGTTTAAATTGTAATATTTACAGTACAAAACGTACTCAGAACCCTTCTTCTATCTATTAATATCGTCCTTGCTTCTTTTCTGTGTTGGTAATTTTGCACAAACTATTCTTAATTTAACACATTTTTATGCATTAGCCTTAGTATTCACGACCCACAAATCCTACACCAACTCATAATACACTCACCGGAGTGGTGTAACTGTGTAATTGTTGTCCTCCCACCTTCAGAAAACTTTTGAGTCATGATGAGGCCTGGTGATGCTTCACACCCATATGAGCCCAGGAATCCAAGAAAGCAGAGAATGCCTTGCTTTCACTTTTACGCATGATTGCCCTCCCACTCCCCTCACTTCTCAGCTAACTGCTAGTCAGGCATCTGTTCAAAAACAACAGAACTGAGCAATTAGTGTCCTCCTCCAAACACATTCAGCTGTTCAGTGACACTGAAGTGAAGATTCGTGTCTCCAGAGGGAAGAATATGCTTCCTACACCTTTAAAGTTTGGTAGCAACATGTGACTGGGGAAGGTCCCTCTAGTTGGTAAAAATCCCCCAAAAGTACTTTTAAAGTGAAAGTAAAAACGCGTAATTAGGATAAACATACTTCAAATATAGCGTACGTGCGCTTATCTTTCAGGAAGGGCATTCAAGCTTTGGGTTGGCAGTTTACCATTTTGGAGCTTTACTACAGAAATGCCACAAGAGGGCGGCATATTTGAGCACATAGCACAAAAGATTCAAAAGAACGGTTTGACCAGCACTCATTTCAAACCAGTGGCTGCTGTTAGTTAGCTCTGAACAAACGCTGAAAATAGTAACTGAGAAACTGAAAAGGGACATATTAATATAACCCTTTTTCCACAAGGAAACAATGGGGGTCTTAAAGATACGTGTTGTCAAGTGCTTCGGTGAAATTACCTCAGACACGTCCAACGCTGTGATTGGAGAGACTCAGATGAGGAGGCGGGGCATCTTTAAAAGGCTGTTATCTTCATAAAACCAAGCACAAATTCAGGATTTGAACTGACTGGATATATTTATTTGAGTTTGTGAGTTGGTAGAATCTCCAGACCCATAATTTAACGTGGTAATGTATTTAAAAATACTACAATATTTGTCATTTCAATTTAAAACAATGACAAATTATCAAGGTGTAGCACACAGCACCACACAAGTTTATCCCAAATGCATTTAACAATTCATCTCTCTTACCTATTGCCCTATAGGTCTTCACACTGAATTTACAGACGTTGAGGAAAGCAGGGGGACTACAGTCTACATAATACTTTGATTTTTTTTTTCTTTCATCTTATATTTAATAATTTAACCAATTAATTCATTGCCAGATTTAGCGGTTAGTTAGCAGTAAAGGCTAGCACATATTTTCAACCTTCTGCAAACACACCACTTTAAAATATTAAACCTTTGACATCAACTAACACACGGATTGGCCCCCGCCGTGCAGATGGAGGAGAGAGCCATTCCACCTGAGCAGAAAGCAAAACAGCGAACGGGTTCTTAGACTTCAGGTCTTGGTTATCTGAGGAATTATTTAGAGTTGAATTTACAGTTTGAAGACAGTTACAACACATGATTCTAGTGTTTAAAATGAAGCACACTCCAGCCACATATTTTGCTCCTAGATGTTTAATTTGAAAAAGAAAAATCGGCTTCAAAATTACAAGGAAGGGCCAGGGCTAAAGGGGGTGCAGTTGTGTACAGAGTTCCAAGAATGATGGCATGACTTGCTGATAAATTAAATAACCTGTAAATAGCCACACCGAATTTCTGAGCAAAAGAATGTTTGTCAAAGCGTAGCATTAATGCTTGCATTATAGTGGGTGACTATTCAGTGCATTCTCTGTTAATGGAAGACTAGCAGAATTTAAAACTAGCCTTGCATCCACACCACCTCCTGGATTAAAGCAGTCAGGAAACTGAGAAAGTTAAGACTGACAGCGTCAATAAAATTCCTAACAAAGTACCAGCTAAATATGCAATAAACAGAAAGGTACATTAGCAAATTCATTATGTCCTAGAACACATAAATTAAAAAAAACAACAACATGTCAGTCAAAAATAACTGAATAGAGACATTAACACTTATAAACATGAAAGAAGAACACAGTGCAAAATTCATAACTGCAGTGATACAAAAATGAGAGGAGGAAACAATGAAGCGACATCCAGTTCCTTGCAATGTGTTCTAATCACACATCAAAACTGCATGAAGAGTTTAAATTTGGCAAAAACATTGAAATTGAGCAGGTCAGGGACCACTACATAAAATGAAAACGGCACAAAAGGCAACAGGTAAGAGATAAACCGATGGCACAGGAAGGAGTATCAGATTGACATTTCAAAATTCCCTTCAAAAACAAAGTCATATACAGAAATAAACACACAAAAAAAATCATTCTAATTCCAGTGCGGGCCATACCTCGGTCAGAGGCCTTGACCAAAGATCTACAAGGAAAGAGAAAGTGGAAGCTGAGATAGCAAACGACCTCGTCACTGAAACGAGTATATACACAACATGAGGACTGCAGTCCTCTGGCACGTCCACTCCACATGGCTCAGTTACACAAGGTTCTGAAATACTTACACTTAAAAACCTAACTTCTAAGCTAAAACCTCCCAAAACCTCTTGTACGACGTCCCTTCACACCTTGACACGTCTCACGTTTGTTTTTGCTTATACCAGTTCAGACAGAATGTTGCATGTGGAACAGAGAGCATTATTCAGTGGAAGTGACTGGGAATAACTTGTTGTCCACTGCGAGGATATAAAACCCAGAAAGGTACGGCTTCGTCTACGCTCAAAGCCAAAGCAGGTGTAGTGATTTAGAGAGGAGAGGGCAATGCTAAAACTACAAGATGAAAAATGAAAGTACTAATGAAATGCTGTGTGAGGAGCCATTTCTACATAAACATCACAGAACAACTGTAGTACATGGCTATGGGCATGCAGATATTGAAAACCCTTACATTGCTGATTCTCAGTTTTGCATATAGTCCAGGCCACACTTCTCAAATCAAGGATGGGGCGATACCATTCACCACACACACACACACACACACACACACACACACACACACACACACACACACACACACACACACACACACACACACACACACACACACACACACACACACACACACACACACACACACACACACACACACACACACACACACACACACACACACACACACACACACACACACACACACACACACACACACACACACACACACACACACAATCCTATCATACTTGAGACGTCCAGCTTCTGTTTTTTCTGAACACAACCCCTGCATTCACTTTTAGGGGGAGGAGAACAAAAAGGACCAGATCCTACTGTGGAAATAGACTTTTTCAACTCTCCAGTACCTTCAAACTGTAAAAATCTGAGAGACACCGTTACTGAATCCAGCATGCCAATGTGCACTTCCTCTACGTTAGTCTGTGTGGGGTTTGAAGTCCGTGCTGAATGCCTGAGAGCCTCTAGGTATGTTCCGTTCTGTGTGTGTAAAGGGCATTGGAATCACTTGTCTACACTACTGCATTGTGGGACGGGAGAAAGCCAGGAGACTATAAGAAAGCACTGGGGTTCGCCCGGGGGTCTTTCTGGTTTCTGTAGCGCATGGCCAACCAAACTCCTAAAATCTGAAAGAAAAGAATAAAACAATATTTTACGAATATGAAATCTTGAGAATAACACAGTTACACAAGTATGGAGTATAGTTACTGCTTCTGAAAGGCCACAGTATTAAGCTCAAGGACAAACCCACCATTTCAAAATGTAATAATCCAATAAACAAATATCAATGTGTTTTTTTAGTGTCTGTTGTTTAGAGAGTACTGGGCAAAAGAATAAAAAAATAAACACTTCATTTACATTCGACAATGCCCATTCTTCCCAGCATTTCCCCTTTAAACGAGTAAACAGCCTTGTGTCACATTTCAATCTTCATTAACAATGACTATAACATTAAAAACCACTGTGACGATGATGAGTACAGGAACAATTCCTAAACATAAACAATGATTCTAGTTTCTAATTTGACATCATTTGAAGTATTCGGGCCAAAACTATTTAAATGGAAAGAGTTAGAAACAAATACACCATTTAACTTTACTGAGAACACTGCAAGCATCACATGCTTTTCTCAAATTGAAGTCAGCCGTACACATGCCCCTGCCAGTATCCAGCCTCTAAAACACAGCTTTGTAGCAGCAAAAGCACAATCCATGTGTTGCCAAGAATATTTGCTTTTGGTACGTCTCTATTCAGAGTTTGTGGCTAAATCCAAACCCACCAGAACCAGACTTGACCCAAAATGTTCCTGCAACCTTTTTCTGAAATGACTCAAAGCTTTCAAATGAGATAAAAGTGAACTGCTAAGAATTCAGGACTTTCTGATTCATTTGGAAAATTACAATCCTGAAAATGAGCACTTGTGAACATTGTGATGAAATGTTGAACAGCAGTTTATAAAAATTAAGGGTGATCCACTGAGGTAGACTTTTCAATTGGCAAACATGATCTTAAAGATCAGTGTAAAACTGCATGGATAAGTTGCTTAAAGGGCTCACTTTAAGCAACGAGTTAATCTCTCACGTGTACTGTAATGAAGACCTGATACATATTAAAGAGTTCTTAATAACAGTGGCTCATTTTCAAGGCATTACTTAAGATTTCCCTTTCATGTTTGTTAGGTCTGATCTGAGGCAAATAAGACCTGGACTGACCTCGGTGAAGCTGAAGAAGAGGCCAACTCCACCCAGGATCCTCAAGGCCTCGGACGCATGGTCGAGCATTTTATCTCCACAGGTGGGACACGGGTCACATGACTGTATCTGAAGAAAAAATCAGTACTTTACAATGTTTCAAAAGGCTCTTACTTGCCACAGTCCAAAAAAGTTAGCCGTTCTTAATTATCATTAACCAAACAGAACTTATTCACGTCTAATAGGACATTTAAAGAAAGCGGCGTCAAATTAATTCTCTCTTATATGACGTTCCACTCTCAATATATTTATTTCAGTGGCTATGACCACTTCTGAAAATGACAGTCTGGTGATTTTCAATAAGAGTGCACTCTTACAGCCCGACAAATTGACCGTTCAGCTGCAAACTCGACAGAATTCTCCGTTTTGTTGAAAAGGCCACAGCAAACCAGCTTTTTTTCCAAGTCTATCTTGGTCGTATTGCTCATCATTCCCCATGAGGAGTTCAGCAGCGCTTCCTGAATAGCACAAATCGCATCATGAAGTAATTTTACTTGAAACAAATGACATTTGAGCATGCTAGCAAAAAAACGTTATTTCAATATGCTTCTGACAAATGTAGAGTAAAACACATTGTTTAAGTCTATGAGACATGAGCAGTCACTAACATAAGGAAAACCACATACCTGCTGGCCCCGGTTCATAGCCAGGCAAGAGCATGATACACCAAACTGGAAGAGGAACACTATGAAGAGTATGACCATGTACTGAAGAAGAGATTCTGGGTCAAGGCAAATTTGTAACACATGCTCAGAAAACTCTGTTATTAGATGTTTAAAACATCTTTCACATGTGAATTGAGAAACTCTGGAGTATCGGATCCAGACATTTCCCTAAGTGGTCTTTTCACACAGCGCATAGAGGAATATTTCCTGTGTGAGATGCGCTCTAAGTCCTTTAGGTGTTGGGTGGCCCCTGTTCTGACAGAGTCTAACCCTACCCAGAATCACTGGGCGCAAGGCAGGAACACACCCTGGACCCTGGAGGGGGTGCCAGTCCTTCACAGTGCGACACACTCACACCTATGGATACTTTTGCGTCGCCAATCCACCTACCAATGTGTGCTTTTGGACTGTGGGAGGAAAGGAAACCCACACAGTCACAGAGAGAAGACACCAAACAGTCACCTGGAACTTGACCTGGACTTGAACCCACAAATTACAGGTCCCTGGAACTGCATTCAAATAAAGATGTAGTTTCACACGGCTGAAATCAGAAGCCAGATGGTGTGTGTGTAAGTGTGTGTGTATATATATATATATATATATATATATATATATATATATACACACAAACCAATTTTAACAAAGGATACAAAGAAAAGCATGACTTGGTGATGATGGACAGCTCCAATGAGGCCCACGATGGCGATAAGCAGCAGGAAGAAGCCCACGGCAATCACACCTCCAATGATGTGGATGCTGGACACAATTCCAAAGCCCTTCCCCCATGCCGCTACACCAATCAGCAGCAGCCCCACCAGCTGAGGGGGAAAAAGCAGAAAGCACAAAAACATATTGACATGTTAGTTTAATCATTCAGTAGAAACAAACTTCTTGGTCAGTCAGCATTCTGCAAGTATTCTCACTTTCAGAACCTCCCAATAAGTTTGGCCTTAATCCACACCCTCTGATGTTTGCCAAGGAATGATTACTGCAAACACTGAAACAATAAATGACGCAAACAAGGATTTATTTTTGTCTGCTCTATATTACGGGAAAAAAAACATTATAAAAGTCACCTTCATGAAAACTCAGACTTATTCCTACATGCTACCATCATCAAACAGGACAAGCTAATGCATGTTTTGGTAGATATGACCCACGCAGCAAACAGTACTCATGATTTTATATGTATTTCAGAAGTAGTGTCTGTGGTGAGACAATTTTAATAGCACTTCATCTCTATATTCTACTGCCATTTTCGGTTAATACCACCCAAGTTTGACAACATTTTTAAGACTAAAAAACTTGCTATGGCTCACTGGTGACAACACAACACGAAGGAACCACAGAAATTAAAAAAGCAACTCAAGTCTCAATCGAGACTCTGATTCAAGGTCTGAAACTGAGTTAGAAAAAGAATTGATGACCACTGGTGCTGAGTTTAGTGGCTGGACATAAAAAAGCACTTCTTACACTAACCTGCACAGAGGGAAGGGAAAAGGTAACCAATAGTTAATTTGCCATTTTAAAGCCAAATTGGGTCTCATTAAAAAACAACGAATTAAGATTTGGTTAAATAATGTATATCATCATTCAACCCACAAACAATGTCCACAAACAATAAAATGGGGGGGGGGGGGGGTGATGAGCTCTCGCTCAGGCTATTTTAGGCTACTTCACCACGCCCCCTTGTCACTCAAGCGAACCAATCGGAGTAGGGGAGGGCGGGACTAGTTTGTGAACGAAACTTCTCGAAGTTTAAGTCTAAAAAGAGGACATGTCCGGGTAAAAGAGGACGTCTGGACACCCTATATGTAATAGAGAAAAAAAAAAATTGCCACATCTTCATACACACGAGTATGACACAAAGGGTAACTAAACACACAAGGGGGGGGGGTATTTTATTAAAACTATAGATTTTAAAATGAACTTGATTTATAGATTTTAAAATGAAACTTGAGCTTCTTGTTTATGAGGCAGCACTCTCCGTTCTGCTTTCTGTGGCTTAAAAACACGCCATGGGTCTCTTGAAAAGTGTACTTTACTGCTTAGTTCTGAGTACCTGACTAATCAATTGAAAACAGAGGATTCAACAAATCAACTACTCGAAAATGTTAGTTGAGTTCTCAACTAATCGATCATTTGAAAAAAAGAAAAAAGAAACCAATCACTGGAAAACAGTTCTCGACTAATCGAAAGCAATAGTAGATTTACCCAAAAAGAGTAATCGACTAATAATTGGGAACAGAGTACTCGACGTTAGTCGACTGGGGACGGTTGAGGGGTGACCGGGGCCGGTATAGCGCTGATAGCCGGTGTTGTTACCCAGTTACGCAACGACCATCCGCTCGGATCGACGTGGCTAGCGCTAGCACTGTGCGACAAGCTAGTGCTGATCCTACAGCTAGTTTCTAAAATAAATGTATCCTCGCGGTCCCAAGTCAAAGCACAGCGACCGTAAAGTGTTTCTATAAGGTGCTAACTTTCGCTTATCCACATTTCTGTTTCAACCAAACAAGAACAAAACTCCTTAAAGGAGAAGTTAAAGCGGATAGCTAACAGTAACGCTAGTGTCAATGGGTTTGTGAGGGTGGGTATCCACCCGCTATTTTTACCACACAAAGATGTTCAGGAATCAGTGTCCTAGCTCTGACGCTTAGCGACGGATGTCCATTCGTTCTGGACACATTCGTCCATCATTATTTTATAAGCATGACAAGTTAATAACAGACGAACCTGAAGCTAAAATAGCGGCTAAACAGGGCTAGCTAGGCCAGAATGTGTGTGGAGCCTGGCCTAATGACTCACCATATAAACAACGTTGAGAGAGCAGAGGGCATTTTTAGAGCAAGTGAATCCTCCACACACCATGATGGACCCTGAGGCATTTATCTCCCGCCGCGCTGCTCTTAATATTTCTCTGTCCTCTTCACCGCGTCCTCCTCTGGATCTCTAACGTTACCGCTACTGTCCAACTGAGTCTGTGCCGAGGGTTCAGCTCAGCAGCCAATAGAGAGAGAGAGAGACACAGAGAGAGAGAAACACAGAGAGAGAGAGACACACACACACACAGACAGACAGACAGAGAGAGAGAGAGAGAGAGAGTTTCTTTTCAACTACAGTTTTTATAACCCACCCGTTTTTGCCTCACACCCGTTTTCGTTTCACACCTGTTTTCATGCTCCACCCATTTTCCAATTTTTCAGTGTATTAAAACAGATAAAACATTTCCTATGATCTATTCAAGTCATTGCTTGAGTGGTGTATGAATGCACACTGCATATCAAAACAGAGTTATTTCTCCGGTTCACATTGTTCAGTGTAAACAGTGTAAGCAAAGCCCTGATGATGTTTGTCAGATGGATAGAATCAGAATTTTCCCAGTAGGAGCAGTAGCCGAGATGTTACGTGTCCCTGTATTGTTGGTTCAGGCCTTTATTAAAATTTTCTTCAAATTCTTCAAATGAAGAATGTGAAAAAGGTGCTAGGTTTGTTTTTTGTGTGTGTTTTAATAAGTTAGAAGTAAAGATGTGCAATGTGCGCTGAAGAATGCACGTTTCAATTCTCAAGATATCTGGCAAAATGTCTCCCCTTAGTTCTCAGAAAATTAAAAGACATAATCATGTCTATAGAGACTGACTCATCATTACTTTCTTTCATGTTGCAAAATAAATTATTTATTTATTTTCATTTTGAGCACAAAAGATGGGAATTTTACCTTCAAACAAGATTACAAACAGGAGATAGAAGAACATTTAAATTTCAAGAGGGTTAAGCTTAATCAGCTCTAAGATGTTTGTTTATGTTAAATACATTCTTAACATGTTTATTGTTTAACATGCTGTGGTGGTAAAGCTGAAATTTGCCACTTTCCTTATTTTGCAGTTTGATGTTAAAGCGCCCATATTATGGAAATCTTTAATTACACTTTTTTTAAAAGATGATGTATGTTTCCAAGTTCACTCAGAGTCCATGTACGTCACACAGGGATAAGACCATTTTTTAATAGTTTTTATAGTAATAGTGTATTAACAGTAGTGATGTCGCAAACATACAATCTATTTTTAATGAGCCTTCAACAGTTTAGCCCGGTCAATTCACACTGAGGTTTCAGCGCAGGCTGTTGTTTTAACAAGACAAAATATTTTATTGAAATCATAGTAATAAAGCAACAATAATAACCCGTGTAATTCTGTTTAAAGATGAAGAAAAGTTTAAATTTGTTGTATAAAAGTTTATGACAGTTGTTCATAAACCTACACAAACATCAAAAGGAAATCTAGGGGAAATATTTAAAATGGAAGACAAATGTCAGACAGTCATTTGTGGATCTTCTTGTACAAACAATTAAATTTAATTCCCTGAAGTGATTTGATTATGGGCGGCATGGTGGTGTCGCAGTCACACAGCTCCAGGTACCTGGTGGTTGTGGGTTCGATTCCTGTTCCGGGTGACTGTCTGTGAGGAGTGTGGTGTGTTCTCCCTGTGTCTGCGTGGGTTTCCTCCGGGTGACTGTCTGTGAGGAGTGTGGTGTGTTCTCCCTGTGTCTGCGTGGGTTTCCTCCGGGTGCCCCGGTTTCCTCCCACAGTCCAAAAATACACATTGGTAGGTGGATTGGCGACTCAAAAATGTCCGTAGTGTGAGTGTGTGTGTGAGTGAATGTGTGAGTGTGTGTGTTGCCCTGTGAATGACTGGCGCCCCCTCCAGGGTGTGTTCCCGCCTTGCGCCCAATGATTCCAGGTAGGCTCTGGACCCACCGCGACCCTGAACTGGGTTACAGATAATGAATGAGTGATTTGATTATCCAAAATAATGTGTAATGTTACACTAGTGGTAGAAAGCATGATGACATTTATTGTGTAAAAAATTACATAATGTCAGATGTTTGGTTTGTTTACATTAAATATGGACATTTTAAGCTTGTATAAGGTATTTACCAAGCAGCATTTTATGTAAAGCCCTCTGTCCAGCTCCTGAAGTCCTAATCAGTAAAACAAATCACTTGACTATATCAATGTGCAAAACCCATTTCCATAAAAGTCAGAACACTTTCTAAAAATGCAAAATAACAAACCAAACAAAACTGACATTGGTAATTTGTGAATTCCTCTGAACCATTACTTAACAGAAACAATGACAAAGAAAAGATTTTCAGATTTCAATGACCAAGTGAACTCAAATTACATATTATTCTCTTAAATAAACAAATTTAGGAACTGATGCCTGCACCACTCTAAAAAATAGGAGACATAGGCAAGTTCACCTCTAGGTCACATCACATTTTCGTTTTATTTTTTACTTTAGGAAGTGGAGATAATGATTGTTAAAGCTTTGTAAGTGAATGTTTACTATTCTTACTGTTGAGTTGCTCAACAGTATGCAGTCACCATCGTCTGATTCACTTTTTCATGATGCACCATATATTTTCTGTAAGAGTCAGCTCTGGATTAGAGGTAGGATAGTCAAGCACACATGTCCATGAAGCCACACTGTGGTAATTAGTGCAGAATGAGGCTTGGCATTGGCCTGCTGAGATAGACATTGAGATCCTGGGAAATGTCGTCTTGATGGCAGCATATGTCCCTCCAAAATACCAATATTTTTCAGGGTCAGCATCAGAAATATGCCGATCAACCATTCTTTGAGCATTAATGAACCCCATGCCATCACTTTGCACATTTCATTAGTAATAGTCTGGATGGTCTTTTTCTTATTTGAAACGAAGAATCTACTGTATGTTTTCCTCCAAAACAATTGGAAACCTGGACTCTGAATCTGATCATACAATGTTTCCTCTGTCTTTTGGTTCATTCCAGATGGCACTGGTGTCTAATATATGGCTTCCTCTTGCATAATACAGTTCAGGCTGCATTTACCGATGCAGCAGCAGACTTTGTTTTTTGACTGTTTTGATGAACAGTGATTTTCGAAAGTGCCCATGTGGCTGTGTCCTCACGGTAACATGATGGTTTCTCAAACAATACCACCTGAAACTCAATGGTCACCCACAGCAAACTGTAGGTGCCGTCCTTGGCTTTTACACACAGATATTTCCCCTGATATTTTGAACTGTAGATGGTGAAAGACCTAAATTCTTTGCAATATTACATTCAAAATATGTTCTGGAAATAGGGTTTGTAAATATAAACGGGAGATAGACTAAGAGCAAGCAAGATGATAAATAAAATGAACTATGGATATTACTTTATTTATAATAAAATTATTATGCCTTCCTCTGAAGACCTAGAATCTTCTCACTGATATAATGGTGTATTTAGAGATGCTCTTCGTAAACAGACCAGTTTGCTGATTCAGTCCTGTTTGCCTTACATTTTGAGTTCACTGGAAAATTGTAGCTTTATTGTTCTCATTATACACTCTCTACAAGATGAATTATTAATCATGTACCATATGTGTTTAACTGATGAATAAACATGAATAAACAAACTAGGCCCAGTGCTTCTCGAATCTTATTTTGAATAACTCGTCTGCGATATTTTTTTTTCCCTTTTCAGTTGAGCTGACTTCACCACAAAGTCCTGTTTGCGAGAGAACAGCCTATGAGCTGGCAACACTTTTTTGAAATCAGGAAGTGAAGTCAGATGCACACAGAGGAAATTCATGCAAGCTGAAGTACTTCTAAGCGTGTCCTTTAAGCCTGGGCTGCAGGTTCAAGTGTCTTCTCACTGCTGCATGTGAATGAGGCATGGACAGGAAGGCCAGGGACGCCAATGGGTGGCAGGAATAAATTTCATCCATATTATTCAGACTCACCTGAATGACCATGAGTAACTCAGTCAAAGTGGCACATTCCAGTGCAATCAGAGCCGAGGTGAAGCGCCACGAAAGCCTGCAGAACACCCTCAACAAACTGCTGAAACAGCTGGAGAGGGTCGAGGACCAACAGCTCAGGACAGGCCTTAAGGTCTATCTCCACAGTGTTAAAGGTGAGAAACCGGTGTTTAATTACATAGAAACCTATGATGAATGCACAGTAATGTGCAAAGTTTGGATACCTCTGGTCAAAAGTCATGTTTTGTTGATTTTCTAGATTAACAAATCCTCATCGGAGGATTCTGTTCATCTGTTTATTTCAGATTAATTAATCAGTTTATTTCCTGCTTTTCCCTACATGCTAAATTCAGACGTAATTAGAAGTACATTAACATGTGCAGATGTGTGTCCTCTGTAGAGGAAATGAACTTCAAGCCACTCAGAATCTCAACAAATCAACAACACGTCATTTGAGCTAGGTTTTGCCGTAACCTCGAGTGACCGATTTATTTGTGGGATTATTTATATCAAATATAAATGAACCCCCTCAGCCCTAAAACCTCCCCAAAAATATAGGAACAATCTGAATCTGATCTAACCTCATGCAGAGGATCACAGGATGGTTGCTCTGTATAATCTAGGTCAGACAAGCTTTCACTGCAATCATGTATCCTCTTTGCGGAAATGGCTCATCACAGAAGTTTAGAGATGCACCCACCTTTGTTTCTTTCTAGTTACCCACTCAAAGAATGAAACATGTGACGTCCAAAGCCTTTAGTTTGGCTGTCATTAACCTCGCTCAGAAGAAATTTGAAAACATCCACGATGTGGAAAACAAGGATATAAAATGATATCAGAATCATCTCGGTTTTGTCAGATATTTGCATGTATTAGTAATGAACAGACGTTTGTTATTTCAAACTGATATATGTTGACATATGTATTGAAGTTTGGAATAGTGTAAGTTTAAATGATCATGGGTAAAGTATCTGAAAATCCTTCATTTTTATTAACTGTACTGCATTTGTAAACCTAAATTTCACATTTCTCTGTAAAGCTTATCTAAGTGAATCCACATTTTGTAAAGGTGTATGTATGTGCATGGACATGGGCAGAGGCATTATCAGATATGTAAATAAACAAAAATAACTTGTTTATAATTCTACTACGTGTGCATAATGTGAGATATTATTGAGTGGACAGTAGATTGGAGGCATATTAAAAATGCAGCATTGCATTCAGTACGTAGTATTTAACCAAGTACCTAAGAAGATGTAGCATTGAGGAACAGGGTGAAAGTGGGATAACACATTTGCAGAGTAACAGATGGACTACAGTCTGTAAATATTTAATGTGCACCTAGATATATGGTCAGTGGAATATTAGTGTGTGTGATAGGTGTGTGAATGCAGTAAAGAAATGTTTTGCTATGGCAACTTGAATAACATTTGTTCAAAACCAGATCTGGCAAACTCATGTCAAAGTAAACATTCCTCCCAGAATTCATTTCAACTGCCCTGACAACTTCTCAGAAGGTTTAACACTTTTTAATTCTGCTCAAAACAAGTCATTTTTAATTTTAATTTAAATTGTATTCCTATTCATTGTTTAATTTATTGCAAGGCATAATTAATTTGTACTGAGAACTTAACTTAAAAACTGAAAGGTAGTGTAAATACATTTAACATGTAAATCTTACAAAAGTACACATTCAGAAAATCCCAGTGGTGAATTTAAAGTGATGCTTTTTACTGTTTACTGCATGGATTTCTGTGTACTGTCAAATCTCTTTTCAGTCACATAGTCAAATTGTTTTACCAGGTGCACCAGGTTGTAACATTCACCTAAGTAATTTACTGAACCTTACTTAGCATCATATGCTAGCATTAGCATGGTCATATAAAATGAATAGGATAGTAGATCTGAAGATATTTCCTTTGCCTCGGTGCTCCACATACCCAGTACCATAATCTGGTTCTGTTTAATTAGCTCTCCACTGATGATCTTTGCAGAAAGCAACCTAATGGACTTCTTTAAGAATATTTATGCAATTTCAAAAAGTTCACTCAAGAACAAATAATGTAATCAAAAACAAAGTTTATTTTACAAATTCCAAGAAGTCCTTGTTTATGGAGTGACACCTAAACCTAAGCTGGCTTGGTGCTAATGTAACATAGTGATTCCCATAAAGGTGCTAGCAAAGTTAGCAATATAATGTCAATATCTTTTCAGAAAAACAAAGAGTTATATAAATGCCATACACAAAAGATACATTCTGGTGTATTCTAAAGCTCACAAATATGTTAAGATATGTGCATTGTACACATGTATTAATTGATGTAACTTTATTTATTAATCTTTTTAAAAAGGATAAAATTAAAATCTGTTCTTGTTAAATAATTCTTTCAAGGGTTAAGGCTCTAGATTCTGTGGAAGGAAGAAATGAAGCCTGCTTAGCAGTGATATTCTGTGATGATTTCTCAGAAACCACATAAGAGTAAAACAGTGTTATCAGTCATGTAATTTCCTAAGAGCAGCACAGGTTCAATAGAGCTCATCCTGTAGTAATACATCTCCATTACTCTGTGCTTTGAGAAACATCAGTCACTCTGTCTACACATTGTCCAATAGTTATTCATCCTATTGGATATTAAGTTAAAAGCTCATGTTGCAATATGATCACCATCGCTGATAGGTTGTCATGGCAGCGGCCGTATGTATGGGCCCACTTCCTGTCTGCCGCTCTCTCGCTGCCCCAAAACCCACTTCCTCTTCATCTCAGACGCCACCTGTCACTTCAGTCTTACACACTATATTTAAAAACTAATACTAATCTTGGTACGATTTCCTTCACACTGTAAGCAATAGCATTCACTGATTGTTACTATATTTTAAGACATTGAATATTTGTTGACACTGAGGTTCTAGTGGTGTTTTTTTCCCCCAGACAAGCACACATTATTATTTAATGTGATGTTACCAGAAGTCCACAGATGTTTGCCACAGGGTCAGATGTTCTGTTGACAAAGCTTAATTTGACTTTCATATAGTTTGTCAGATTAGCTCTCCATAATTCACTTCCTCTTCAGGTTACTTCCTCTCGTATGTATAATTACCGCTAATCTCACTGACGACAATAGATGATCTGAAAGTACTCCACCTTTTCTCTGAGGCTGAGGCCCATGACAAAAACTTCCTCAGTGAATGGATACTGTTGTGGCTGAGAAGTAAATATTCTTAAAGAAGCCCATTAGGTTGCTTTCTGCAAAGATCATCAGTGGAGAGCTAATTAAACAGAACCAGATTGTGGTACTGGGTATGTGGAGCACCGAGGCAAAGGAAATGTCTTCAGATCTACTATCCTATTCATTTTATATGACCATGCTAATGCTAATGATCTAATGCAGACATTTAAAAAAAATCTCTTCATATAACAGACGTTTAAGATGCTACAACATGTTACTAATTTGTTTGAAGTGAAATGGTGAAGGTAAATTGATCTGGTTTCTTTACTCTAGTGGTGATAGGAACCAAATACTTCAGTGTTTATGGCACAAATATATCCTGTTTTTACAATCCAAAAGTGATTTATACGTGTTTTGAAATTTGGTATGTCTTGCTTTTAATGATAAAATAGTGTAAATCTGAAAAAAAAATATATATCTTAAATCTGTCAACCATTACTGAATTTTAAAAAATGCATTGTAGGCCAAAGATATATCAGAAAATAAGGTCACAGACAACAGGTAACACACTGGAGACCATTTTAAAGCAGTAGCTTTATATGTGAGGAAGCCTTTCGAGGTTTTTTAACTCCTCAGTTAAAATCTGAATCTATAAGTTCCTCCAAACAACATATTTCATAACCATAACCCTGTCTGATTCTCTTTGGTTGTGTCTTAACTTAATAGTTCTGCAGACATTCTGAAGATAAGCGAAGCATCCCTTTAGCAAACAACTGAGTGGTCCCTAAATGGCCCTTGTGCAGCCTTCAACAGATTAAAGAAAATAATGTAGACCAGAAAGCACTGAAGAAAGAAAAAAAGAGTGAAGAATCATGCCCTGATGCTCCTGGGCATAATGTGTTGTCATGTGAGAATAGTTCTTCTAAGGAGATGAGTAAAGAAGTGTGAATATGATATTTGGTTTTTTTTGGTGGTGGTGGTGGTGGGAGGGGGGTTGCAAAAATAGAGAGCGATTGTTAAACCTTTTTTTTTTTTGACGGAAACAGAAAGAAAGATCAAATGATAGAGATGATAAATTTGCCGATAGGTTTCAGAACAGATTAGACTAAATAAAGACCTTCACAATGTATGGATCTCTTATTAGTGGGAGGGTTTATAAATGTCTAAAATATGGCTAGCTTCAATGGGCCCTCCTAAAACATATACCTGAAATTTAGGGGAATACCAGGCCATTCACAATATCCCATTATATTTCATGCAAAATTTGCTGATTCTAATCACATACCGTCACTGTTCAAAGAAAAACCTGTATCACCCGAATAGTAAATTTGTTGGAGAAGGAAAAAGCCATGTTAACTTTTAATGGAGGCCAATGTAAAAAGATTTTATTCCAAGTAATTTTGGAGCATTTCTATTGGTTCATTCATCATCATCAATTTTCACACAATCAGACAGCCACTGTGTTCAAAGGATGTACAAACATGGAGATATATATGTTTTGAACAGTGAAGATATATACTATATTTACAGATATATTTTGTTGCATACAGTCACTGGGTATGTGAAAGGTGCTATATTAGTGTAACATATTAATATTAATATTCATTTATTCGTTGTCTGTAACCACTTACCCAGTACACACACTGGGGTTGGGTGGTGCCAGTCCTTCTCAGGGCAACACACACTGACACATTCAGTCACATTTATGTTATGTATGTTCATGTGAATGTTGCTGTTGTCCTTGCGCTAGAATACAACTACTGTGCCATATTAGGGCAAGTAGAATTCAGTGTTCTATCTATCTATTGTTACACTTATATAGCGCCTTTCTAGACACCCAAGGATGCTTTACAATCCACACACACACTGGCGAGAAGCGGCAGCCAAACACGCACAGCGTACTCTCGACCAGGAACGACCGTCCACCTGGAGGACTACATCGAGCACTAGGGTTTAACCCAGGACAGAGCGCCAATCCATATCTGGGCTCACACTCATTCACTCACACAAACAGACATTCATTCACATACACACTCATTCACTCACAGGACAGTTATTAGACAGAAGCCAATTCACCTACCCTGTGGGAGGAAACTGGAGACCCCGGAGAAAACCCACACAGACACGGGGAGAACATGGAAACTCCACCCAGATGGGACTTGAACCCAAGATCCCAGCGCTGGGAGGCGAACGTGCTCACCACTAAGTCACCGTGCCGTTGTTTCTTTTCTCTGCATTTTGCCATTGAAATTACAGCAAATAAACCATAAACATACCTGGATTAGCATTACAGCTAAGTTTTGGAAATTATATTTAATTTATAGAGGATTACAAATATGGTAAATATAATTAAAAGCGCATTATGTAGCAATATAAAATAAACCAAACCTAAATATTATGAATGTGCCATTTGTTGGTCACATTTACAGTTCAACTCTGAAAAAAATGTATATATCAATGTGATTCGAAAGTCATAGTGCATCCTTAATTAAACTTAATTTCCTCCTAATACAGAGCACATAATTTATTTGTAGCATACATGCCATGAAACACATGAAAGCAGTAAATCCCTTGTTGCCTTGTGGCTACTTTCTAAGAAAGAAAATTAGATACTTCCCTTCCCCAGGTGGAAGGTTAGATTTTATAGCTATGACCTCGCTTCTCCAGGTGAGAGCTACTACATGGTAAACAAGCCTATTGGGACTGTAATGTCAGATAGAGCACTGGATGAGACGGTTTATAATGCTGAGTATGCAACTCTAGTTGAAACCTTCTGCTGATCTTCTCCTAAGTGACATTTGCCCTCTTATGTCCAATCAATAGCATTTATTATTGATTCCTCCTCTCAATGTGGCCACACATTAACATTTTAACACACTCCCCACTTAGAAATGAAGGTTCTGAGTGACTGACTAAAAAGGCCAGATGTGTTACTCCAGCTGTACTCCTCATGCAAACAGGAACAACCCTAATTTGTAAAAAGGATGACACATTAATGGTTAATATTACACGTGCAGACATGATAATATTCATTTTTGCATTGCCAAAGTGTAGGGTTAGGAACAAAGAAGCCTATAAAGAGTGAGAGTCTAGATAGAACCAGTGCAGGGAGGAGGAGTTTATGCTCCGGAATACCTTGGTAACAAGCTGCCTCAGCATCTAGAGTAGAAAAAAAAAAAAAGGTTGGGGAGGGAGGTGCTGCAGCTCTGGGTACTTTCAGCTCTTCAACCACACTAACTGATGAAAGAAGATCTGTTGTTTGTGTCATGTAGGGTGAGATTAATAACAAAAAGCTGTCTACGCGGATACAGCAGTCTTGATTAGCCACGCTAATTTAGATGCTCTCATTTGTTGATTAGGTATTTCTGTGACTCCTCCCCTTCATTTCACAAGCATTTCATTGGCTCTAGGTCCTTTGAGCGTGCGCCTGCCTCTTCCCACAAACACATCATTGCCACCCTGTGTTCCAGTGAGAGAGTGGGAGAGAGAGAGAGGATGAGGAAGAGGAGAGGGAGGGAGAGAGAAAGGGGGTGGTCGAGGGAGGCAGAAAGGGAAAGAGGGAAAGGGAGGGTGGGGGGGACTAGCTGTGGAAAGCAGAGGCTGTGAGCTGTCTGGTTGGTGACAAGGGCAGGCAGGCAGAGAAAGAGGAGGGAGATGCTGAGAGCAAGCAAAGTCCTCCAGCTTAATGCTGCTCTGCGTGGGCACTACAAAAAGGCATCTCACAAAGGGATTTGAGGGATTCCTCTGCTCAAGGGCAGACGCCTGATCTGAGACTTGCGAACTTTCTCAGCCACAAGGATGCAGGTTTGTTTTGAGCACCGGTGGGACTTGATGCTGGGGTCTGCCATCCGTATGGTGGAAAACCTCAGAACACTGGAGGCGTGATGGATGGACTTTCTGTGAGAAACCTGGGATCACTCCCTGTGGGCTTACCCCAAGGTCCCTTGTGTCAGGTAGACTTCTTGCCTGTATTCCTTTCACCCTCCATACTCTCAATACTCTGTCGCATGGCTGCAAATGGCATGCCTTCGTCTGAAGGCAACAGTGGGATGTCATCTTCCTCTCCATCACAGTAAATGGTATTCATTTCTCTTTTGATTGATATTGTTCTGCTGAAAGGTTGAGGTTAAAGATATGCAAGCAATTTGGATTTGTTTAAAGTTTGAAACCATTCATGTGGCGGTAAATGGGATATCCATGGTTTGGAGACATGTGGGAGTCTAACAATGAGATCAGCGGGCACAAAGGACACTTGTAGCAATTTGGTCCACTCCGGGGAAGCAATTCTTTTCTCTGCCGTCACTCGTCGAATTTCTTTTCTTTTGCACTTGCGGTCAGAACCGAGGACATTTCACAGATCAGACTAATCTATGTCTGTGTCTCTCTGCCTGGCAACCTTGGATCTCATGGAGCGAACTGGCATATCACATCATAGAACCACCTACCTCATCTCGCTAACCCTGGTAAAGGTGGAGACAACTGAGGAACATGGGGCGGAAAAAGCCAGGCACAGCGTGGACGGGGAGACAAGCCGAGCGGGTGGAAAACAACCACCTCCAAAGACGGACTCAAGCAATGGGGTTCAACATCCTGAGAAACAAGAAGAGGTCACTGAGCCACAGGCCAGGAAAGATATCCAACTCAAAGCAGAGCAGGAAATACTTCCAAGCCCCAGGGAACATAAAGCTCTTTTTACAGATGGTGCTTGCCCCGGTGACAGGCAAAAATCAATAACCTCATCTGCAACTGAAAATGGTGGGGTAAGAGAAGCCACAGCAGTAGCTCAAACACCTATAGCCAAGGAAGTAGCTGATCCTGCCCAACCCCCAGCCACAAGCAATGTCCCAGGACGTATTAGCAAGCGGCCTATGTCCCTCCTGAAGGCACACAGTGGTGCTCTCAGCAGCCGTGAACTGAGAGAAGCCAGAGAGAGCATGCATGCCTCCTCCAAGAGCCTGGACCGTAAGGATAGCAGGTCTGGAATCCAGTCCCCTGCTAGTCCTGCTCCTAGTTCCTTCAGGGCGTCTTGGGCTGTTTGTGAGGCCAAGCCCAGTCAGGAAGATCTGAAAGGAAGCAGTGTGGCTAAAGTATCTACTGAAGTGACAATAGCCATGCGAACTCAGAGCCCAAGAGCAGAGCGACTGAAGGCTGGTTCCACGTCCCTTCCAGTTCCAGTCACCATGGTCTCCAAGCCCCAGCGCAAAGGGAAAAGTCGTACCTTGGACAACAGTGACCTGAACTGCCTTTCTGAAGACCTTCTGAAAGGAAAAGCTGACCAAGTGTCATCAGACATGAGGCCGGGTCAGTCGCAGGGGGCTTCAACACGGGATCGCAAAATGCTCAGATTTATTAGTGGCATTTTCACCAAGAGCACTCAAGTCCCTCCCAACACTGGCACGGTAGTCCAAACCCCTGGTTTGTCACAGAGGGAGTCCAGTGAGGATGAAGGTAGGAAAGAACCTTCCATTCCCATTCATAGTTTCTTTCAGGTCACATGATCACAACCAGAGCATGTTGCAAGGGGCATATATTAAAGGAGATATCACCCCTTCTCTCCTTTACATTTTAATCACTGGTAAAGAGATAAAAATAAAAGGGACCCTACGGCCTGCACAGGTCTATGTGTATCATTTTAATAATCAGAAATAGAATGGGAAACTGCAAGAAATGACAAAAGCCCAGATCATTTGACTCTTACAAGAGGGAATGACTTTTTATGTCCTATTTTAAATCCAGTAGCTGTGGCATAAGTTAAAGACATCTTTTCTATGCTGTCACCCCCCCAAAAAAATGTCCCCGTTCCTTATCCGGAACATTTGGAATAAGAAACGAATTTGATAATGCCTACGCCAAAGGCTGTGCAATTACAGCCAATGTCCTAATCCCATCTTTGATGTTCCACCCACAGCCTGTTTTTATCCCAACCATTTTCTTCCATTCTTTTCATGCAGCATTTTTTAAAAAGAAAATCAATGTTTAAAACGTCTCTCACACCCCAAGGTGGAAATTTAGATATGAAGGAAGCCTAAGATCTTTTGGCAGACCATCAGTGAGGAGATTTACTTTTTGGCCGATGCATTTAGACTCTGCATCCATCAAAATATATGAAGATTATGTATTATCCTTTTCCGTGGAGACCGACAATTCAGTGTACAGCAGCTTTGTACATGAAGTGTAACCTTAAATGTTCAGAGGATTGAACTGTCGCAGTGTAACCCACACAGGTGCCTCTGTAATCAGTTAGAAAGGGAGTGTGATTATAGCTGCATGTCTGCATGTGTGTGGTCCGTGAACTGTGAGTGCAGGTGGTGTCTGTGTGCAAACCAACGCATGCGCGCAGGAAAATATTTACGTATGTGTTCTCCGGGCAAGCTGATGGAGCGGCTGGTGGTAGGGTTGTCATGGCAACAGGCAGGCGGACGGAGCTGCCTTGTTGTATGGCTGCGTGATGCCAGGGAGAGAGTCCCTGGCCCAATGAATTTGAGAGGAGGGCTGTATGTGCGGAGCGTGGGGGAGTCCATGAGGGAGGGTGGCTTTTGAAAAGAATCCAAAAAAAGGAAGACAGGCTTTAGAATCTGACACATAGAGCATCCTTTTTTCAGACTTGGCAGCTCCGGATATGCTCCTATATATGGAGGCTTTGGGATGTGCATAAGAGTTGTACTCTCTGATGGCCCTGTCTCATAAAGCACTCACAGAAACGGTCTGAATTGGTGTGCCTATGTGAATGCCTGCATTTCACACAGGAAGTGGGGAGTTGATAGTGGTGCGTTCAGAAACACTTCTTTATTTCAATCACAAGCTTCTGTGTGTGTGTGGAAGCAGCAGACTTCCTGGTCAAGCAGTGCAAATCACTATAGCAATATGTGACTAAACACTGTCCGGCAAGTCCTTAGCTGCCCCCTGTACATGTCCACATCGAGCCACAGTTGGTAAGCCACGACTGAAGCAATCGCAGACGAAACAGCATGCTACTCCATCCGTCACTGATGACAGCACCACAGCTGGGGTTCAGCCACTCCTCACTTATGAGAAAAGAGAGGGCGTATGTGTACATTCAGAGCTTTTTCTAATCTCACCAAAAAAAATCAAGATTTATTTAATGCTGAAACAATTAGGCTTTTATTTTCAATCCCCAAAATAATTATACTTTACCTTTTTGTTTATTTACTTATTAATTGCTCTATTGTAAACACAGAGAAACTGATTTCTTTAAATTAAAAAAATAGCCCTAAAAGTCACAACCACTTACTACTAATGTAAAATGTAGACAAGTTGTGTTATTAACAAAACAAAGTTGAAATAATGTGCACATTTTTAAGAATTGCAGACACTGACATGAGAGCAAAGAGCTGGTTAGATTTAAGGGAAGCTGTGGATTCTTTTAAAGTAACCATTCGACTGCTTCTCCAATTGGCCATTTGTTCTTATTTTTAAAATTCGAGAAGTGGGTTAGAATTAATGCGCTGTCTTATAGAACTTGTAAATTTTGGAGTTTTGGGTCCACTACGCTGTGTTTGAGTACAACCAGACATTCTGTCATCACTAACAGAAAAGATAGGCAGCAGTTCATGTGTAAGCTTGATTCTAATATTATAAATGCTGCTTGCTATTTTCAGTATTCAAATCTTTCATGTGTTTGAACAAGGCATCTGACCGCCTGTGAACTCTCTCTCATTCTCTTCAAAGCATCATGTGCCAACAGCCAGGAATGGACCCTGAATCGCTCTATTCCAGAGTTGAGACTGGTAAGACTATTACATTATCTTCATACAAACAGGAATAAACTAAAGGGTAAATGGACAATACAAGTGTTTATGTAGATTTTTAAAGATTTAAAGGCTTATTAACTTAGTCATATATTGGAATTCATTTCAAAATAATAAAACACTGACAGCATTCTGTTTAAACATTGTCCCACCCTCATTATTCAGGTCCTCAAATCCAGATTTATAAATCCAGTTTCCAGTCCTGGATTTTGTAATCACTATTATATAACAGACTAATTGACTGTTGTCAAATTGCCATTCAGTGT
Source organism: Hoplias malabaricus (assembly GCF_029633855.1). Taxonomy (NCBI): domain Eukaryota; kingdom Metazoa; phylum Chordata; class Actinopteri; order Characiformes; family Erythrinidae; genus Hoplias; species Hoplias malabaricus. The sequence goes on from NC_089804.1 coordinate 14,612,392, forward strand.
CTTGCCCTCCACAAATGATAAAAATTAGGACCAGCCTTGTTTAGTAAAATGAACGTAGTCATGTTGTAGAACCTACTACCATATTCACATGAAAGTGCACATGAGTTCTTAGTTATTGCTTAGTTATTGCTTATAAATTACCGCTGTCCAGTTTTAAAAATGTATATCCATTTGTGTGGAATTTTTGTTTACTCATTTGAACACAGCAGCTGCCCTTCACAACTTCTTGATAAATGGGCCAATAGAAATGCTGCAAAATTACTTGAAATAAAATATTTTTACATCGCAGTCACACAGCTCCAGAGGCCTGGAGATGGTGGGTTCGATTCCTGCTCCGGGTGACTGTCTGTGAGGAGTTGGTGTGTTCTCCCTGTGTCCGCATGGGTTTCCTCCGGGTGATTGTCTGTGAGGAGTTGGTGTGTTCTCCCTGTGTCCGTGTGGGTTTCCTCTGGGTGACTGTCTGTGAGGAGTGTGGTGTGTTCTCCCTGTGTCCGCGTGGGTTTCCTCCGGGTGACTGTCTGTGAGGAGTGTGGTGTGTTCTCCCTGTGTCCGCATGGGTTTCCTCCAGGTGACTGTCTGTGAGAGTGGGTGTGTTCTCCCTGTGTCCGCGTGGGTTTCCTCCGGGTGACTGTCTGTGAGGAGTGTGGTGTGTTCTCACTGTGTCTGCGTGGGTTTCCTCCGGGTGCTCCGGTTTCCTCCCACAGTCCAAAAATCCACGTATGTGGATTGGTGACTCAAAAAGTGTCCGTAGGTGTGAGTGAATGTGTGTGTGTGTTGCCCTGTGAAGGAGTGGTGCCCCCTCCAGGGTGTATTCCCGCCTACAGATAATGAATGAATGAAAAAAAAAACTATTTTTAAATTGACTTTCATTGAAAGTTAAAGAGGTTTTTCCCTTCTCCTATAAAGTTGCTATTTTGGGAGATCCGTTTTTTTTTTTAACTGGACAGTGACGATATGTAATTTATATTAATATATGTAATATATTATCCAGCTATTTCAGCATTCCTGTTTTCTGATTGGGCGGCACGGTGGCGCAGCAGGTAGTGTCGCAGTCACACAGCTCCAGGGGCCTGGAGGTTGTGGGTTCGATTCCAGCTCCGGGTGACTGTCTGTGAGGAGTTGGTGTGTTCTCCCCGTGTCTGCGTGGGTTTCCTCCGGGTGCTCCGGTTTCCTCCCACAGTCCAAAAACACACGTTGCAGGTGGATTGGCGACTCGAAAGTGTCCGTGTGTGTGAGTGAATGTGTGTGTGTCTGTGTTGCCCTGTGAAGGACTGGCGCCCCCTCCAGGGTGTATTCCCGCCTTGCGCCCGATGATTCCAGGTAGGCTCTGGACCCCCCGCGACCCTAAATTGGATAAGCGGTTACAGATAATGGAAGGATGGATGTTTTCTGATTGTTCTTCATGTGTATAATGCTCTAATATAAGTCTAGCCTAGTTTGTTGAACAAAAAATAAACACCAAGATGAGGCAGTTCTGTTAAGAAAAATATATTTGTGCTCTAGTGTCTGATTTCTGAGGAAGAGAGTACAGTGCAGTAGAAGTGTAAATGTTGAATGTCTTCTTTGTTACTTCTGTTTCTCTCTGGGTTCATTCAGGGGGTGCTCGGTAACATGCGGAGTGGAAAGACTGCGCTGGTAAACAGGTTTATCACAGGAAGCTACCTTCCCCAGGAGTCACATGAGGGTGAGAACTTTGGCCTCTTTCAACAGCCTACACTGTCTAATCCTCAATGAGATTTCACATGCAGCCCATGATTCTTATCTAGTTAGGACTGGATTTTTGTTTTTTTTTGTTAGAGGAAATCATCCAAGTAAGTAATTTATTTATAAGGCACATTTAAAAACAAAGTGCTGAAAATAACAATACATTAAAAAACACACACATGTAAACATAGTACATAAACTTCACGACAAAAACATAAGCCATCAACTTAAACAGAAGGGTCGGAGGCTATCCGATCAAAAAAGGTTTTAAGTTTAGTTTTAAAAATGTGAATAGAAGGTGCCGACCTGATATCCAAGGGTAGGCTGTTCCATAGTTTTTGCGCTGCAACTGCAAAGGCCAAGACCATATGACCTCAAAGACCTGAGGAAATATTGAGTTTGAGCAGATCTCCTTTATAAGAGCAGACTCATTCAGGGACTTAAAAACGGTTAAAAGGCCAAAGACAATATACATCTTTTACAATAAGCCTTTCTGGCCTTAAACTAGCAATTAACATCTTATTTGTTATGTTATGAAGTAGTCTGTAGCAAAGCAGCTCTACGTCACATTTGTTTGACCAAATTCAAAATTTTGCATTGCTTTTCTTAATTATTGTCCTTTCACTACAATACCCAGCATGCATTCTGCAACTATGCCACACTGCTGACAATATCCACCCCAATACTGTTATTCTTTTAAAAATCTTTCAAACTTTGCTACTGCTCTCAAGATAAAACGGCATCCCCCTATTTAACAGCACTTTTTACAGTGGTTTCTCTTAGCACACTTAAAGCTATTTTTGGAATATGATACCGTTTCAGTAGCTAATTAAGTCTTGCATGTTTCCTCATATGAACTCACGCTGTTCCTTTTGAACTGCTACCAACACAATGACAACGAAAACTCAGCATGATTTAAGGAGAATGCTAACTGACTAGATCTTTTATGTTAGCACACTTTGTGTTAGCTAACAGACACATATGTATTTGCTAGCACTAAAATGAGTGATGGGGAGAGGGGTGAGCTTCCTACACACACAAATAGAGAGAGGCCACTTTCGCTGTCTTGGACTCCTGACATGAAATGGCTTAGGCATCACTGGGGATTAAACTCAGTAAAAAATATTGTACCCCTGATTGTCTCTTTATAACTGACACAAACCCAGATCTCATTAAATACTGGTTCCCAATTTTATTTCCTTTCTCCCTTATCAGGTGGCAGATACAAGAAGGAGGTACTGGTGGATGGACAAAGCCATTTGCTTCTTATTCGTGAGGAAACAGGCCTTCCTAGTCCACAGGTTTGTGACAATTTTTAGTGACTAGCTTAGTGACTAGTTTGTGAAGACCAAGCCCTCAGAGACGTAATAAAAAAGTAAACATTTTTTTTTTAATTAATCATGAATGGACTTAATCGTTTTATATGCATTCTAAACCATAACCATAACTTTGTCCTGTAGTTCAGCAACTGGGTGGATGCCGTCATCATGGTGTTTAGCCTGGAAAATGAAGCTAGTTTTCAGGAAGTATACAACTGTTTCAGTGAACTGAGTGCCCACCGCAGCACTGCGGACATCGCCCTCATTGTAGTGGGTACCCAAGGTAGGTATCACACATACTTGTGGTCTGCAGCAGATTTACACCTACTCCAACCTCTCAGAATAATAGTGCTGACCAGTTTTCCCATATGGTCAACAAAGAACTGATCCTAAGTCAGCTCTTTTATAGGTGGCAGTAGAATCAATGTGTCGCTGTGCTATTCTCCACAGATAAGATTAGTACTACTAACGTCCGTGTGATCGAGGATAAGAGGGTGCAGCAGCTTTGTGCAGATGTGCGACGCTGCACATATTATGAAACCTGTGCCACCTATGGACTGAACGTGGACAGAGTCTTCAATGAGGGTTCGGCTCTTTTTTGACTTAGAAATAATATAATCCTTAATAAAACATATTATCCAGGGAGTTTGTAATGGCCAGTTTAGCTTTGTTTTTTAGTATTATTTCTTGAAACAAACTTAATTCTGTGCACTATATGTTTAGAATTGGTGTGTTGCACGTTATATTCATGCTAATATGCCAGTGTTCACCTCTCAGCGTCCCAGAAGATAGTAGCAGCAAAGAAACAAGCTGCTCTTCTAGCTTCCTGCAAGTCTCTTCCCAACTCCCCCAGCCACCCTGGAGCCTCCACACCAGTGGCTTCTTCATTTCCAGGACAGGTACTACCTTCCTAATCTCTCAGTATGGTTCTGGTGTCATAGATTATCAGATAAACAGATAAGAGCGGGTCAGACTTATCAAAGCGTCTCACACCTACATTGCTACAAAAACATTTGGTTTATCTTTATAAAGTACATTTCTCCCTAGAGCTTTAGAAGTATACAGCCAGGGTACAGGAAACCCACTCTAACAAGCTTCTTGCCTGAGGTGGGAGTCTAACCCTAGTATGAAGTCGTATTATCTACTATGCTATTGCATTTTTATAAGATTATAAAGACTTATTAAAGGAATAAATCGCAGTACTATACATAAAATCAGAATAAATTATAGTTCTTATAAATGTTTTTAAAATTAGAAGTGTTCTTTATGAGACACAGACCTAGAGAATGATGGCTGCTTAAAACAATCCAATAAGTCGCAACAACAGTAGAGACCTTCTGCTACAACAGACATAAAACAGGCTCTAAATGTTATAAATAGTTACCGTGGTTAGATCTTTGCAGCCACCTTCCTTTAAGTGTGTGTGTATGTGTGTGTGTGTGTGTGTGTGTGTGTGTATGTATATATTAAATAGATGCCAAAAGAGCAAACTATATAGTGAGTACCTTAACGCCACCCATTTGTTAAACTGTTAAATTATATGGTGTGTTTTACTCAGGATTCCTTTTTGAATGAGGCACAATAGTCATCCAATAAGAACAGAGGTAATGATGATGATGACATTCTTATTTAAGGTCCAGTAAAAGCCTGTTTAATTTTAAGGAATAGAGAGAGGTTAGAAAATGTAATAATAATAATAATAATATTAATTTTTTGAGTACATAAACCCCCACACGTCATACGTGAACACTAAAATACAAAAACATTATAAGATAAGGGTCTTCAAAAAAAAAAAAAAGTTGTCATGTTCTATCTTGGTGTCTGTCTTCTCTACTCCGCCCACCTACCCCCACTTCATTCTATATCTGTTCCATTTAACATCCTTCTCTGTCTGTCCTGTGTCTCTCTCTCGTCTCTCTCCCTCTCCCAGGCCAGTAATGGGGGTCAGAGTAGTGATTACTCCTCCTCTTTGCCCTCCACCCCTGTGATAGGTCACAGAGAAATACGGGTAGGGGCAGGGGGAGAGGGGGGCTCCCAGAGAAACGTCCCTCGCCGACGGACCTCCTTATTCACGGTTAGTCTTTTAGTCTCCATACTGTCCAAAAAGTGAAGTAGCACAGAGATTTTTGGGGAGAGAGAGCCATTCCCTTCTCACAATAAGAGAGCTGTTTGAGGAGTGAATGATTGCAGAAATGCAATTGTTTCATAAGCGGAGGAACTCAAAGCATGTCAGATAAGCTCTCTATCATTCTGTCTCTCACCACATCTCATGTTTTGTCTGTCTTCCTCTTTCTGGCTCTGTCTCTTTCATCTCTGTGTATCACTGATGCTTTATCTGACATGCCTGCCATTTTAGAACCGCCGGGGGAGTGACACTGAGAGGAAGACCCCAGACAGCAGAGCTGATGTGGGAAGCAGCAGACCAGTTGTTATTAAACAGGTATGAGTACAGGCTGAAGGTGGCATGGTGACACAGCAGGTGGTGTCGCAGTCACACAGCTCCAGGGACCTGGAGGTTGTGGGTTCGAATCCTGCTCCGGGTGACTGTCTGTGAGGAATGTGGTGTGTTCTCCCTGTGTCTGCGTGCGTTTCCTCCGGGTGACTGTCTGTGAGGAGTGTGGTGTGTTCTCCCTGTGTCTGCGTGCGTTTCCTCCGGGTGACTGTCTGTGAGGAGTGTGGTGTGTTCTCCCTGTGTCTGCGTGGGTTTCCTCCAGGTGACTGTCTGTGAGGAGTGTGGTGTGTTTTCCCTGTGTTTGCATGGGATTCCTCCGGTTGACTGTCTGTGAGGAGTGTGGTGTGTTCTCCCTGTGTCTGCGTGGGTTTCCTCCGGTTGACTGTCTGTGAGGAGTGTGGTGTGTTCTCCCTGTGTCTGCGTGGGTTTCCTCCGGGTGACTGTCTGTGAGGAGTGTGGTGTGTTCTCCCTGTGTCTGCGTGGGTTTCCTCCGGGTGACTGTCTGTGAGGAGTGTGGTGTGTTCTCCCTGTGTCTGCGTGGGTTTCCTCCGGGTGACTGTCTGTGAGGAGTGTGGTGTGTTCTCCCTGTGTCTGCGTGGGTTTCCTCTGGGTGCTCCGGTTTCCACCCACAGTCCAAAAACACACGTTGGTAGGTGGATGTGTGACTCAAAATTGTCCGTAGGTGTGAGTGAGTTGATCTCTAAGTAAGCAAAATATTTTTGATGTTACAGTTATCTCTCATAGGGTAATTGCACCAATTTTTCAACCTTTAATTCATAACACATTATTCATTTACTGCCATTCAGATTAGTTTAATGTGAAACACTTTCCTGTCCAAAACAACCAATGAATAGCATCATTAGCAGATGAAGTTGGATGATTTTGATGTCATTGGGGAAAAAAGTGATGCAGCTATGCTCCCGAAGTGGTAACATTTTTTTTGTTTGTTTCTCTGTTAGGGCACTTTATGGAAACGGAGTGAACGCTCTTTGAACAAGGAATGGAAGAAGAAGTTTGTCACACTGTCCAACAGTGGCATGTTAACGTACCATTCGAACATCAATGTGAGTCGCATTTCATTTGTTACACGGGACGTGCAGTGACTGAATCAGGCTGAAGTCTCCACTTATAGTTCAGGAATCACAGGAATTATGGCCTAGTTTTTAATCACATTGTTAAATAAAACCCACATCCACTATGTGGTTGCAGTTGGGGGCTTTCTGAGGACCATGGGAACAGAATTATTTATTATCCTGCTTAAAAAAAACAGCACCAGTAACCACCAACAACATTTGTTTGGTTTGGATGCTGCTAAACTGATTAGCAGCAAAGTTATGAATACACCAATCATCACCAAAACAGCATATGTTTTGTTGCCAGACTGGAATGCGGGGTCAATAAACAGGATCTCGTTGACAAGCAAAACTAAACTAGACTAGCACACAACTGTTTAGACACACAAGAGTATTCATTTAAAGGATAAAACAAAGGGCCTGGGGAAGTGCTAGCTACTGGTATATGTTCATATTTGTTAGCAACAGTTTACGAAATCTTACTCACAGTCAATTCAGGCAGAAGATTCACACAAACAGGCATTATCACTGCAGAGCATCTAGTTAAGAAAAGGGGAAGATGACGAAAGCAGAATGATGTATTTATATAAAGTGAGACAAAGGACAATTTCTTCTTCTTGTTTTGTTTTGTTTCTTTGTTGAGTATTTCAATTCTCTTGCTGTAGGAACTGTTTTACATTTTAACGAACAGGCAAGCGTACACAATCTTCCAGCTTTAATAACTGGGGTTATTCATTCTGCCTATTACATAATTTACAAATCCTTCCTAAATAGCCTCTTTCTCCAGAAAGAGAGATTGATTGCCATTTGTCTATAGCCTAGAGTTCAAGTCATTTCTTATCTGCATTAAAACCTTCATTTTCACATAATGTAAATGAGGTGTTTAAATACAAGGTACCAATTTCAAGAGCCATTTTGCATCACTAAAGAATTGTACGAATGATGTAGCCATTTGAAGGTTTTCCTGTTCAAGCCAAGAGTCTATTTTAATATTTTTTTTGCTGCACAGAATTTACAATATTAAATTAAATATTAAAACAAAAACCTGCATCTTCTGAATGTGCATTTTAACATTTGTGTATGACTAATAACAGGAGTATAAGCAAAACACTCACTGCAAAGAAATGGACCTGCTGCGTGTGACTGTGAAAGTACCAGGAAAACGTCTGCACCGAGCCGCACCTCCAAGCGGCCCTGCCCCGGGGGTCAATGGCCTCACAAAAGACAAGCCACCATCTGAAGGGGCGACTCCATGTGAGTGATGCAGGAAACTTATTGTATTTGGATATCATTTTACAGTAAGCTCTTTACCTTTGACTTGGATCTCTTCTTCCTCTGTGTATATAGCAAGTCTTCTGACTGTAGATGAGGCGGCTGGAACAGGTTCTCAAGATGACCAAAGAGTTAAACGCTGCCCTTCATCTGTGTCCAATAAGGGAGTGAGCATGGGTATGTCAGTGCGTCTCGGTAAATTAAATTCAGTTAAATTAAACATTAGTTCATTAGGCCTGAAAAACAAAATAAAGTTTGAATTATGTGTTTGATACCACCCTTTTAAACAGACTCCAGCTTTGAGGGATCTCTGGGCTCTCCTTTGGGAAAAGACCTCACACCATCCTCCCCTATGACAGACAGGAAGACCAAGACCAAGAGGAAAAAGAGCATGAATGTGAAAGGAGACATTGCAGCCAGTCAGGCTGATGGTGAGCACCATTACAACCACGAAAACCAATTACAGAACAAGCAAACTACACCACATTATTATTCATTCAATGTGTTTTAAGTGTCCAAATGTGATGAAGGGCCAATGTCAATGTCAGTTAAACCAGTAGACATTGTAAATGTTAACGGTAGCCTTCGGTTTCATGGCTGTTGATGAATCAGTTTACACCACTCATGACAATATGACCACCTCCTTGTATCTACACTCACTGTCCATTCTATGAGTTTCACTAACCATATGGGAGCACTTTGTTGATATATAACTAAAGACTATAATTCATTTGTTGCTCTGTATACATTATTTTCCCATTTTCACCTTGTTCTTCAATCTTCAGGACCACCACAGGGCTGGCATGATTGGGACGGTGGGCCAGTCTAAGCGCTGCGGTGACACTGATGTGGTGGTGGTGTGCAGTGCTGCTTAAGTTTTAAAACACTGTCCACTCTGTTAAGACACCTACCTTGTTCTCATTCCAGCAGTGACACTGAGGGCATTAAAAATTCCAGCAGCTCTGCTGTGTCTGATCCACTCTTACTAGTCACTTCAGCACTTAGACTGGCCCACCATCCAAATCATACCAGCTCTGTGGTGGTCCTGTGAGGGTCCTGATCTTTGAAGAACAGGGTGAAATAGAGATAAGAATGTATGCATAGCAATAGATGGACTACGGTCTGTAATTAAGAACTACAAAGTGCTCCTGTGGACAGTGGAGCTGAGAGAATGGACAGTGAGTGTCGGTCATTATGTTATGATTTGATTGTGTATATGCTATAATAAGCTAAAAGCTTAAAGAAGCCTACTGAAGTTTTCCTTGCTTGCCTTCTGTTCTTTCTGGCTCTATTTTTACACTGTGTAAATGCATTCTATGAAATTACCTTATATTCTCTTTTGCTTCTCTCTTTTTTCTCTTCCCTTCTCTTTTTCCTTCCTCTCCCTTTGTCCTCTGCTGTCCTGGGCTAATTTCTCGCTCTGCAAGCCAAGCGCAAAATGTGGAAATTGAAAAGCTTTGGTAGCTTGCGAAACATTAACCGAACAGGTAATAAGGAGCCACGTGGTGGAGATTGTACTGTTGAGCTCCAGAGTGCCTGGATGTTGCTCTGCTGTGTGTGGATGTGTGCTTGTATGTGACCTTGATCATTTCTCAGCCTCGATGCCACATCATTAGATTATAGCAAATGGATTTGTGTGACCATTTCCATTCTTCTCTCTGTCTCTTCCTCTCTTTTTCTTTCTCTCTCCCTATCTCATATGTCATGGTAATGAGAATTGAATGTATTAGTCCAAGAGCTTATATGGGTGACTCCCATTGATTACTTCCTGCCTGACAAATAAATGTTGCATGTACTTCACAGAGGAGGAGAGTGCAGACTTCATCATCATTTCCAGCACAGGGCAGAGTTGGCACTTTGAAGCCCAAAATCACGAGGAAAGGGATGCCTGGGTGCAGGCCATCGAGAGCCAAATCCTGGCCTCTCTGCAACTCTGTGAAAGTAGAAATAAGGTTGGTTTTTGCAATGGTTCATAAGCAAAACAAAACTGTCTTTACGTATGGTTTGTACAATTTTGAAAGCCCAAAAAACACATGGCACGTTTGCAAGCTTTCATTCCAGCCAAGCTGGAGCACACCAATCCAACTGAGGTTTAGAGAGGATGGTTTATTACTCTCCCAAAGGGATTCTCAGTGATATATTATCATTTGAATAATAACATGAAAACAATATAGTGTATTGTGCAGAGCATGGGTAGGTCAGTTGATCAGGTAAGCTCCTGCTTGGCCGGAATAAGGCATTATTATGCACCCCTGCATTATGGGAATGAAAGTACCTACCATAAGTGTGTGTGTGTGTGTGTGTGTCAGACTCGAAGGTGCAGCCAGAGTGAAGCTGTGGCAATACAAGCCATACGCAATGCAAAGGGCAATGACCACTGTGTGGACTGTGAGGCACCAAGTGAGTGCTACCTCAATCTATCACCAATTTTCATAGATATAATTACCTACTACCCAGGACCAGAGCTAAACTTTTATTGTAGCTGCAAACACTGTGGAGTACAATATGAATGATCCTTATTCTCTCCTCTAACAGATCCCACTTGGGCAAGCCTTAACCTGGGGGCACTCATTTGCATTGAGTGCTCAGGTATCCATCGGAACCTTGGGACACACTTGTCCCGAGTGCGCTCTTTGGACTTAGATGACTGGCCCAGTGAGCTTACCAAGGTATTAACTGCTATAGGAAACCACATGGCCAACAGCATTTGGGAAAAGTGTACACAAGGTCGCCAAAAACCCACACCTGAAGCAACAAGGTGAGTGGAAATTCTTGAGATTGTTTCAGTTACAGGATGAGGTTCATAGCTGATTGCAACACTCTTTGATGACATGCAGCCAAACCTGACTGTAGCCTAGCTGTGGATGGGTGCCAAATAGATGTTTGTGCCAGTCTCACTGTTGGAGATCTGCCTTCATGTAGAGTTGTGGTCCCCATTTCTCTCCACCTGGAAATTCAACTGTCATACAAATTTATATCTAATTAACTATGCTTCCTATTTACGTAAGGGTAAAGTGTATGTCGGAGGCAATCAAGGACTTGAGAAATTAAGCTGGAACAGTCTATGGTTGGAACTAGAATGTGCAAGGTGGTGGATCTAAAATTTAGAGGAATTCCACTGTTGCAATTGTATTTTTTTCACCACAAAAAGTGCCATGACCCTTTAAGAAAATCCAGGCAATAATCGTAGAAATTCCTAAGAAAAACACAGATGGCAAACATAGTCACACACAGATAAACATATAACTACATCGGCCTGTTTCATTTGTATTTCACTCAGAGAGCAAAGGGAGTCTTGGATCAGAGGTAAATATGAGCAGAAGCTGTTTGTGGCGCCCCTGCCGACTCTGGCTGAGAACCCAGGAGAAGTGACATCAACTCAGCTGCTCAGAGCTGTCACAGAGAGAGACCTTCCCCAACTCTTGCTGCTGCTGGCTCACAGTGCCAAAGAACAGCTCAATGCCCCAACAGCAGGATCCCCTCTGCATTCTCAAAGCCCCCTGCACGCTGCTTGCCAACTGGGAGATGTAGTCATGACTCAGCTCTTAGTCTGGGTAAGGATGCCATACACAGTGAAAATGCATGATGAACATATGTGTGAACGCAGTTCACAACCGCCAAAAATAACTATGGCCACTGCCCTCATTAACACATCATGTTACATGTAAAAATAAAGTTAACACCCACCAAGTATATATATATGACAATTTTTAAACACTGTTTATATTATGGGCGGCACGGTGGCGCAGCAGGTAGTGTGGTAGTCACACAGCTCCAGGGACCTGGAAGTTATGGGTTCGATTCCCGCTCCGGGTGACTGTCTGTGAGGAGTGTGGTGTGTTCTCCCTGTCTCTGCGTGGGTTTCCTCCGGGTGACTGTCTTTGAGGAGTGTGGTGTGTTCTCCCTGTGTCTGTGTGGGTTTCCTCCGGGTGATTGTCTGTGAGGAGTGTGGTGTGTTCTCCCTGTGTCTGCGTGGGTTTCCTTCGGGTGACTGTCTGTGTGGAGTGTGGTGTGTTCTCCCTGTGTCTGCATGGGTTTCTTCAGGGTTACTGTCTGTGAGGAGTGTGGTGTGTTCTCCCTGTGTCTGTGTGGGTTTCCTCCTGGTGATTGTCTGTGAGGAGTGTGGTGTGTTCTCCCTGTGTTTGCGTGGGTTTCCTCCGGGTGACTGTCTGTGAGGAGTGTGGTGTGTTCTCCCTGTGTCTGTGTGGGTTTCCTCCTGGTGACTGTCTGTGAGGAGTGTGGTGTGTTCTCCCTGTGTCTGCGTGGGTTTCCTCCGGGTGACTGTCTGTGAGGAGTGTGGTGTGTTCTCCCTGTGTCTGCGTGGGTTTCCTCCGGGTGACTGTCTGTGAGGAGTGCGGTGTGTTCTCCGTGTCTGCCTGGATTTCCTCCCAATGTCCAAAAACACACGGTAGGTGGATTGGCGACTGAAAAAAAAAAAGTGTCTGTAGGTGTGAGTGAATGTGTGTGTATGTGTGTGTGTCTCTGTGTTGCCCTGTGAAGGACTGGCGCCCCCTCCAGGGTGTATTCCCACCTTGCGTCTAATGATTCCAGGTAGGCTCTGGACCCACCGTGACCCTGAACTGGATAAGCGCTTACAGATAATGAATGAATGAATGAATGAATGTTTATATTATATTTATTTTACCTTTAATTTAACCTGTAAATGAAGAATCATCTACAGCTCTGTTTGGACAAAAAACAAATTCTAAATTAGTTTTTTCTCTGCAGTATGGCAGTGATGTGAAAGCAAAGAATCATCAAGGCCAAACAGCTCTAACACTGGCCCGACAAGCTGGAAGCCAAGAATGTATGGAGATCCTGATCCAACATGGCTGCCCCAATGAGACTTCACCAACAACACCCACACCCGTTCTCTCTCGCAAAAGTAGCATCACCAGTCTTGGACGAGTCAACTCCAGGCGAAGGGTCTCATAAACTAGCAAAATGTTATGGACAGAAAAAACATTCATCTTTCTGACAGAAACTGGTCAATTTTTATTTCATTTTGTTAAAAAACTGTGTAAATCTCTGTGAATGTTCTTCTTTGTCCTCATTTAAAATGTACCATCAGATTCCTAAGGAAAGGCAAAAAATGTCATGGTCATTATATGATATACAATTAGGAATGGCTTTTTTTTTTTTTTTAAATACGGAGCAATATGATACATACTAATTATACTGTAATATATCTGTTACAAGGTGAAATGTAGCCTAGAAAATTTCTCAGAGCAATCAGAGGACAAGTATTCATCATTACTGTATCACTGTCATAAGAAGAAGATCTCTTCCTTATAATGAACAACTTACCCAAGGACATACAAACCTGTTTATAGGGGAGGAAATAGTATTTGTCATTGTGCAGCATTTCTAAGTACTAGAATTAATAAACTTAAATCTTTAAAAATTTTGATAACATCTTTTTTTTTTTCCTTAGATTTAAAGACAACACCAATATCACTAAAGCGTGAGAAATAAATTTGTTTTTGACAAATGGTGATTTGATGTTATCTGAGCCAGAACAAATCAGACGGAACATGACATGGCATAGATTAGCTAGAAAATTGTCTCTGAATATTTATCACTGACCAAGTGTTAAGCACTTAAAACACTTTACTAAAGTTCCTCAAAATGTCTGCTTAACTCAGCGATTAACAGTGGTCTGACATGAGACATAGTTCTCATATTAGAGAAGTCGTGATCATCTAAACCAGGTCTACAATATATATATATATATATATATATATATAAGGCATATCTGTAACTGATTATTTACATTTCGCGCCAAAACTATTTTTATCAGAAAATTGTTATAAAAGACTTTTATTATAGAAGTTATAAAATGTATCAGCATACAGAACTGACATATTTCTTTAAAGACACTGTGTCCCCTGATTATCTACAATTAATGAACCATTTCACATTTAAATACTCTAAATGTCTGAAGGGCGGGAATTCTTTAAAGGTGCACAAGGCAATTTGCCCCGAGTGCCTTTCTGTGTTATTGTAGTTCTCTATTCAGGCCGCCAGAGGTCACACATCCCAAACGAATATCCCAATTCATATACGATTACACTTCTTCAAATATATACTCAATCACATATTGTACTTGTGTTGATGCTATTATTAAAATAAAAAAATAAGCATGTACTTGTTTTAATTTATCTGTACTATGTAGAAAATGAAGTAATGTGCCTTAAGTCACGGAGTCTAAATTAGTCGTTTCTTGTAGTGACCGTGCTGTGTACTCTTAACCGTTTCAGATCCCGCTACATTTACTTCTGTTTTTTCTCTGCCCTTTCCCCCACCCGTCCCTGACTGTACTGTTTACTGGGTGATGTTTGGGTGTCTGGTTCAAATCAACGTAACGCAATGTGTGCTTAAGGTGGCTGAGTTCATGTAGAATGTAAAAAACATAAGCTCTCTCTCCCCTCTCTCCCGGCCGACTCATCATTCCAGTTTTGATTAAGGACTGCTCCAGCTCTCTGTATGTTAGCCGTTAGCATCTGTTTCTGGGAGAGAAGTAGTAAATAAACCCGGAGAGGAATACTGTCCACATTAACTCCCGCCGTCCTGTGGGTAAATACATCGTTATTTGCACCCATTTACGTGAAGACGCGCTATAATGCTTCTCGGCACTGGCTAACTGGGGTTAACTACTTGTATGTTAGCTTCTTCGCCAGATTTTCATTCGACATTTCTCTGCCACCTTAAAAGGTGCTTTATCAAGTTCCGGCGGACCCTGCGCCATTTAAGGTGGAATTCGACGCTAACGTCAGCATGGTAGTTTAGCGCGTTGTCCAAGTTAACGTTAGAAAATAGAGACATAGAGCTTAGTTGGGTTGACGAGATTCGACTAACAGGTTTTTAAATAGATATGTTCGTATGTCTCCAAACAAGACTTTTAAGATACACGGCATACCCCCTCCTTTGTCTGATAGCGGTTGCACTAGCTCCCAGTCTGACTTTGCTATGGTAACTGTAGGCTGTGGGTTAGCTGTGTTGGCTAACGATAAACCTATAGAACAGCTGATTTCTTGCTGCTCATTGTAATAAAACGAATGTCAGGAAACTTGGATAGTAAGAGTTTTTAGAAATAAAGTCGCTAGCAAGGTTACCCTAAAGTGGCATTTCTCTCACAATTCCTCTACATTTTGTAGTGTTTTTGTTTCTACTACAATGCACTCCTTCATCCGCTACGGTAGCTAGTACTACCTCAGGTTTTGTTAGAGTAAGGCTTGCTGCTAAATACAGCCCTTGTTTCATGGGGATACCAGACCACAGACCACAACAGATGTTTGGAAAGTATCCACCCTGCCTTTGCCAAAGGTAACCACTTAATTATTAAATAAATGATTCGGAAACGGCTCAGTAATTTTGAACTCAGACCTTTATTTTGGTTTAACACATGTTCCAGTCACTACTAAGATTAAATATTTGGGTACAATGGAATCTACAATTGTTTTATATTTACCCAAGGTCAGGTTTCCAGGACCTGCTAAAGCATATTGTATCTCCAACATAAAAAAAAAAAATCTTAACTTCCAGTGGACATTAATAATAATAAAAAAAGTTTTTTCATTGGGCAGCGACTCCAACAAAATAGTTAGGATGCATGATGACCAAAGTCAAAAGCCAATGACCTTTGATTTTCAAAGTTTTAGCACCATTTATACACATTTGTTGTTAACTGTTGTTTACATTATTTTTCAGTTAATCTGAGCTGCACTGGCAGCAATGCGGATCCGGCTACAAGGATCAGGCCACGCGGCCCTTCTCCTTTCTGAGCTCAACCGCTGCCGCCTCTCCCGGCTCCTCTGCGATGTGGTCCTGCAGGTTGGAGGTCGCTCCTTTCCTGCCCATCGTGCAGTGCTTGCCTGTGCTGGTACACATTTTAACAGTTTGTTTTCCAGAAGCTCCTATGGCCAAAGTGGACTCCCTGCCACAGTCTCTCTGGACTTCATCTCTGCGGCCAATTTCGAGAAAGTGTTGACTTTCATTTATACAGGCGAGATCCTGACAGATCTGATAGATGTTGGGGTGCTGTATGAGTTGGCAGAAAGACTGGGAGTGAGGGAGTTGGTACGTGCTTGCCATGCCACCTTCCCTGACATGAAGAGTTCAGATGGAGATGTAGATACAGACATGGCACCTGCCACCACTATGGCTGCTTCGGTTTGCTCATCCTCCGCAGCCTCTTGTTCATCTCTGTCGTCTCCTGCTGCTCCTACTCCAGTCGTTCCTTCGCCGCTCCCTCAGAGCAGGGTGCCCAGGCAGAACCGTGTTCACGTGGCCCCTTTATCTGTCTCTCACTCCCCTAAAACTGAGGATGGCTTTCAGTTGCATTTGGGTTATAGTCAGCTTGCTGAAAGCAAACAGAGCCTGCTGGACAACCACCATTCCCAAGTTTCAGAGATTCTTCCAGGTCTGACACTTCAGCTTAAAACGGAGCAGGAGGAGGAGAAAGTGGACGAGACCAACACTTCAGAGGACCAAGCGGTCAGTAGTGGAAGCAAACTGGTATTGACGGAAGCATGCTCAATTCCCGACTCCTCAGCGCAGACTGGAGGAGAAACATGTGCACCCTCTTCTTCTTCTGGAGACCCCCTTGACAACCTACAGCTCAGGGCGGTTGAGGGAGGGGTAGAACTTGGGGTGAGGTCAGGTAAAGAGTCTGCATTGTTTGGGGAGGAGGATGAAACAGAAAAGAGAAGCCTACAGGAAGGGGCCACAGATGAGGGGGATCAGTGGAGGGCGCTGGCAGGTGACATAATTGAACTGAGCGACGACGAAGAGAATTATATCGAGGAAGAGGAAGATGATGAGGAACTGATGTGCATTGAAAACGGTGGAAACATTGCTGCGGGCAGTCTCGAACAGCTGGCTCCATCGTCGCAGCCATGTAAAGCTTGCGGAGTTTTATTGCCTGCGGACAACAGCGTCCTCCGCTCTCATGCAGAAACACACCTGTCTGAGACTGGAAACTGCAGAGTGTGTGGTGCTTCTTTTCCTGATCGCACAGCCAGCATCACCCATGCTCTCACACATGTGGGCATTATGCTGTTCTCCTGCGACATTTGTGAGCTCCAGTTCTGTACAGAGGCTAAGCTGATCCGCCACAGACGCCAATCAGCAGCTCGGTGTGTTCCCCAGCAGCCCAGCCAGATGAGCAGTGCCTCACAGGGGTCCGGAGGGGAATTGCAGTGTGCTGTGTGTGCTAAATCCATTCCTAAAGATTTCAAGGTTTGTGTTAATTTTTTAATTTATTATTGTTTAAAACTTTAGTGAGTGGTAGTGTACAAAATCCATGAAGCCATGCAGAACAGACTGGTGTTTAGTTTGCAAAATGTTTTTCTGTTTGAAATAAGAGTATAATCAAAATGTTTGAAATATGGACAGATACCAAAAAGTTCATTAAAAGTGAGTCTAAAATGGAGTCTCTTACAAACATGGACTTTGTAGAGAGGAGGGGATGAGAGATGACAAAATGAGTTAAATATTTCAGATGATCCATGTTCGAGCACCCTTCCACTTTCACATAGAAATAGAAAATCCTTTGACCAATCAACTTACATTTTCTAAATCTCTCAAATGGAATTGAAAACGCTTTGGACAAATGTAAACAGACAAATCCTTAATGTTATGTCCTTCCTTCCTGGGGCGTGAAATTATGAGGAACATCTAGACTGACTCATCCAGCTCAGTTGGTGTTGCATTCTGGCCTATGGGATATGGATATTATATCAGATTATAAATGAAACTGAAAATGAAATTGCTGTTTACATGGCCACGTAAATGTGTCACATATGAAGAAATGCTTTTGTAGATTCTGCCGATATTATGATTAAAACACTAAAAATAGTCTGAACATCCCTTAATGTTCTCCCTGTGTTCGCGTGGGTTTCCTCCGGGTGCACCGGTTTCCTCCCATGGTCCAAAAACACACGTTGGTAGGTGGATTGGTGGCTCAGAAGTGTCCCTAGGTGGGTGGGTGGGTGTGTGTCGCCCTGTGAAGGTCTATCGCCCCCTCCAGGGTGTGTTCCTGCCTTGCGTCCAGTGATTCCGGGTAGGCTCCAGACCCACCGCGACCCTGAACTGGATTCTTCACATGTGACATAATTAATAGTCAAATAAATTATAAATAAAATATTATGTATAACCTTTATTCAGAGCATTTTATGAAAGTTATTTTTTCTCTCTAAAATCTCTCCGTGAATAATTGCTCCTTCAGGCTGTCAGGGACCACGTGCAGAGCCATGTGTGTTTGCAGACCTTGCGATGCGGCGTGTGCCAGTCACCCCAGCCTTCTCGGTGTACCCTTCTGTGGCACACCCTGACACACCTCCTCTACGTTCACTCCTGTTCACAGTGTGCCTGTCCATTCCTGGAGCGCCCCCTGCTCGATAGACACTTGGCCATGCACGCTGAAGAGGGAGGGCTGCCGAAAGAGGACGAAAGTGGACAGGAGGGTGGCATGGAAGGCCAGGGAGAATTTCAGTGCTTTCTGTGTCCACAGACCTTCCGCACGGACACAGCCTTTCATTATCACCTCAGCATGCACCCGAGCGAGTCGCACAGCGCTCAGACATGGCCAGTGAAGCGCAAGGCAGACCAGTCGGTGGAGTTTTCTTCCTCTTCTTCATCCCCACTAGAAGCGAGTGGTTTGGGCAAATTTGCAGGCCTGGGATTTAACATGGGCGTGGGGCTTGGCATTCCAGACAAAGTGATTCAAGCAGGAATGCCGTTCCCTGCTGGACTCCTGCAGAACGGAAGCTCTGCCGCCCCGGGGGCAGGGCTCAAACAGAAGTGGTATCGCTGCCGGTATTGTGGCAAGCGATTTGCACACTCCGGTGAGTTCACATACCACCTGCGCATACACACGGGAGAGAAGCCTTACCAGTGCAAGGTGTGCCTACGCTTCTTCCGCGGCCGTTCCACCATGATCTGCCACCTGAAGACGCATGCCGGCGCGCTCATGTACCGCTGCACCGTCTGCGGCCTCTACTTCTCCACACTCAAGATGGTCTCCTCGCACATGGAACTCCATAAGGACCACTTACCCGCGGACTTCAACATAGAGGAGACATTCATGTACAACGACCACTCCAAAGAGCCTCTCCCCAACCTGGACTCCTGAGTTTCTGCTCGTGCATTTACACTGTGCCTCAATGATAGAGATGCACCAAAACCTGGCCCAAACCATTGCCCTATACATTTAGTCTTTGGCTGACAAAAAATTTCGGCTGCAATAATTTTCATTTAAGAAAAAATATCAGAGTCGTTTTATTGTTTACATTTTTTTGTACTTTAAAACACTCCATAATGCACTGTTATGTTCGTTTACAATAGAAAACTAGTTAGATTTTTTCCAACAAAATCATCTAATGGTTAATTGTAGAGTTAATTGATAGTTGCAGCCATAATTTTAAAATTTAAAGAATTTCAAAGGCACAGCTATAAAACTGGTCTATATATGACATCATCTGATTAGGCTGTATGATTTTAGCAGTAACGATTATTAGAAAAGAGGCTAAATGAATTTCTAGGAAATTGTTTTGGGGCTCAATGTGGTCTTAGTTCCTGTTTCAGTTTTGGCCAAGACTTTACAGATGGGTGCATCACTAATACTAAATATCGCTCATGATCAGTCACTGTTGTACCAGACCACGTGTCTGTAGACTTTAGGATGTAGTTGTTTCACGTGGTGGAGAATGAAAACGGTTTAATGAACCAGAGTTTCAGCGTTCTGTTCGTACTGTTGCTTTGCCGCCGCATGGTGGCAGCGTTTAGGTATTCTCACACGGGCGAGGACAGACTCGCTGTTGTCCTTGCAGATGTTGAGATGAGTGTTAGTTTAGGATTACCTCTTCCTTCTACTCATTTTGTAATCAGTATAAGAGAAAATATTATGGCTATTCCAGAGCATTATGACAACATATCTAATGGATTACTGTGGTTGTGTTAATGGATATTACGGGATGAAAAGCATTGTTGAGCTAAAGGGGCACAATATGGCAGCAGATTGCTGTATCATGTAGAATTAGAAAGTCCTATTCATGATGTTCCCGTCTGTTTGTATTTTGTGTGAGGGGGGAAAAAATACACCATAAAGTGCTGCAAAGGGTCATTTTGTACAAGGTTGTTTTATGTGTTATAGAAAGTTACAAAAGGGGATAGTCAAGGGCAAAAAGCAATGTGCTGATATATCTGTCAGACTTCATACAACGTTAAAGATTCCCCTAGGAAATATGGATGTTCAGGAATTTTGGCAGAACAGATGAAAACGATATTCACTCCTCTCTGAAATTTTTCTAAGCTTCGCAAACAGTGTTCACTTTTATTTAAACACGCTCTTCAGACAGAACACCCTCGAGAGCGCTGTAAAAATAAACTCCTGAAGATTTTGGTAGGATTTCATTGGAGCCAGACTCGCAGTTTGTGATTCCTTTGGAGTTATCTGAGTTTCTGCATGAACAGATCTAAAGATGACCAGATCTTTATCACGGGAACCATCTTGCGTAACTGAAATGTGGATTTTAAAGAGTCAGTTTTATTGAACAAGCAGTTTTAAACAACTTGGAAGTTGTTCACTATGTGAGCAATGTTAAATGATCTGCTGATGCATTCTGTGCTGCAGTTAATGCCTTTAGTTTTACACCAACTGACTTTCCAAGCAAATTTAAAATCGTGTACACTTTTAGTTTAGAGTAAAACGGTTAGGAAAGCTGTCTTTTTCTTTTCTGTTTTTCCCTTCATCTTGACGTTCAGATAAAGATAGAGGATGTATAGCTTTAGCCTTTTAGAAGTAGTACGGTTAGAATTAGGGGTTTCAACTAAGAACAGTTTCATTTCATGCTTACAACAATCACCCAAAACATTACTATGACATTCCTAATCCTTTTTATCAGTTCCACTGACCGTATAAGTGCACTTTGTATTTCTACAATTACAGACTGTGGTCCACCTGTCTCTCTGCATATTATGTTTGTCCCCTGTCGCCTTGTTTCTCTGTGGTAAGATTTGGGTGATGGAGACTCTGACAATGACCTTGTGCTGGTTTGAGTGGATCAGACACAGCAGTGCTGCTGAAACACTGTATCCACTCACTGCCCACTCTGTTAGACACACCTACCTCATTAGTCCACCTTGTAGATGTAAAGTCAGAGACAGTAGCTCATCTGTGCTGCACAGTCTGTGTTGGTCGTCCTATAAGTTCTTCAACAGTGGACACATTAAACTGCCCACAGGACGCTGTTGGCTGGATACTTTTTGGCTGGTGGACTATTCTCAGTACAACAGTGACACTGAGGGCTTTAAAAACTCCAGCAGCACTGCTGTGTCTGATCCACTCGCACCAGCACAACACCAACAATGGTCCGGACCATTGAAGAACCAGGTGAACCAGGAGGGACTACAGCCTGTAATTGCAGAACTTGATGTTTTGGCTGATCGCTGTATATCATTAGAGAACCCCAGAGATATTGATTGAACAGTTACAAAAACTATAAGTGGTGTATTTGTCCCGTCTGTCAATAGAACATTAATAAAATACAAAGCGAGTAATCATCTCATTCAGGTTTTTGATTCTCATTCAATGTTTTCATCAATAAACACAAAAGTTTAAACAGTGTTTAATGAAATTATAGCACATCCAGATATTCTCTATTTTAATATGTTTGTTTATTATTTATTATGGCCTTGCGTGATGATCCTATTGCATTCTCTGATTACGTCAAGCAGAAATCCAGATTATTTCAAAGGGGGTCAAAACGTATCGAAACAAAAAGGCAGCAATAAGTAGCATTTAAAAAAAAAATGTGTTAAATTGTGATGTTGGGTGAGTGGGATGTTTTATATGGGTCTGAGTGAATAGTACACAGCCTAAGCTGTTAATACCTGACAAGGACAGCGTAGAAATGATACTTATTGCTCATTGTAACATTGACTGTCACACCAGGGTGGGTGTTGTTTCCACGGTCTGTGGTATTTTTCTAATATGAAAAAACTGCCTTATCAGACAACTTAAAACCTGTAAGTATTTATTTATTGTATTTATAGATTTTTAAGTTGATACATTATATTTTGTAATGAGTGTTTTCATTATGAATCAATGTGTAATGCTTTGTTCACAACTGTATTTGTTTAGTATGTGTTCTGAATAAAATTACGATCATAAACATGCAGGTGTTCACGTGAAATTGCGGTGAACTTTGTTGATGGCGCAGTTAAAGTTCACTCTAACTTTTTTTGCTGTACACTTTGGCTTTTATAAGTGTCCAGTCTGGGACCACAGTAAACATCTTAAAGATGCAAAGTGCCTCATGAAACTCACTCGCACATGTTTAGCAGGATTAGAATTCTCCACAAGGTGCTAGAAGTTTTGATGCTTCATAAAAGCAGTGCTTTACCTCCTAACAAACAAACAAAAAACCTTCCAACTGAGCCACAAGTCTTAATAATATATATATAAGGTCGATTGGTCTGTTATAGTATGTACACAATGTGTAAAACATCTGAAATTTTATAAAATTTATCCAGTGTGAGCCAAAACTAATCTATAGTAGATAAATCTTTATAAAAGCTCCAGTAAAGGCAGCATACGACCACATATGGTAATGATACAAGTAATTGTGATGGTCAATATGGACGAAAGCTCAGTTGGGTAACAATAAATGGGCATTCACAT
Source organism: Hoplias malabaricus (assembly GCF_029633855.1). Classification (NCBI taxonomy): domain Eukaryota; kingdom Metazoa; phylum Chordata; class Actinopteri; order Characiformes; family Erythrinidae; genus Hoplias; species Hoplias malabaricus. Next base: position 14,634,895 of record NC_089804.1, read on the forward strand.
AGAAATCATTGTTATAAGACAGGCTTAAAAAAAAATCTAGCAGCATGACCACGTGATTGTTTTCTTTTCCACTGTACAGATCATGCCCGCAAATGCTTTGCTAATAGTTTCCTTTAAAGTGTGGCGTGTTCCTAGATGTTACCACAGCTTCCTGTGGGAGTCCGATGCAGACACATTTCTTCCTTCCTGACTTGAAATCACAATCAGTGATTCCTAAAGTTGTTTACATAGGCTTTCGACTCCAGCGGGCCTTTTGACTCCAGTGTTTACAAGCAATAAAAACAAACAATTAAGAGTCTTAAAATGGTTTTGTCGCTGGCTGTTGCTGCTGAGAAATTTATTACTATTATATATATATTTAAGGGAACGTTTTAATTTGTGTTTAAAAAAAAATAATAATAAAATGTGTGTGTGCGGTGGGGGTGGGGTTGGGACCACATTCTCTTTGACAGTGAATTAGACCCGTGGGTCTGGAAATGGTGGTGAAGTGTAGTAGTCTGCTTTGTGTGTCAAACGGTGTTGCTAAATTTCAGGAACATTTCGGAAAAAACTTTGGGAATTCTTGTTTTATTCACAGCAGCATGTTAGGAGAGGCTCCAAAGTGTTTCCTATGCTGATCTGCTGGAATTTTTCCTTTAAGATCCTATCTCTGAGTGACTGGTGCTAGTGTTGCTGTGCTTTCGCTCCTTCCCTGGTGCCGGCGCGCCTGTGCCGTTGGCAGGGGTGTTGTCTGGGGCTGCAGCGGGAGGCACAGGAGAGAGACGGGAAAGAATGTTATTTACGAGGTTGGTGCGAAAGCTCTTGCTCAGGAAGTTGTAGAGGATGGGGTTTGCAATGCAATGGAAGAGGGAAAGACCCTGCACCACGCTGAAGGAGAAGTATAGCAGTTCCACGGCATTGCAGGACATCAGGTGAGGGTTTAGGTCGTCCAGCATCAACAGGAACATCACAAAGTGGTAGGGCACCCAGCAGACCAGGAATACCAGCGAATAGACGTGTACCAGCCACAGGTCCCGGCGGCCCTGCACGTCTGGGGAGGCCTTGGCAGCGCGGGCGATCAATATGTTGCAGGTGACGATCATGGACGCTGGCACGAGGAACTGGAAGATCAAGCATAGGAAAGCCACAGACACAAACCATTCGGTGTAATGGTGTTCCGGCACCATGTAGCAGCCGGGCTCGTCCCACTCCAGCAGGTCAACGTGCACGTTCTCCAACAGTGCCAGCACCACGGACAGCAGCCACAGCCCACCACAAAGTAGCCAGCGCCGGTGCTTTGGCTGCAGAGGGAAGAGGGCCGACATGTTCGGTCGAACCAAGGAGAGGTACCTCTCCAGGGTCATGAAAGCCAGGAAGAAGGAGCTGCTGTAGAAGTTGATGACATAGACGAGGTGGGTCACCTTGCACAGGAAGCGGCCCCAGATCCATACCTTGTCCATGGTCATCTCAAGCATGAAGAAGGGCATGGTGAGCACCACCATCAGGTCGGAGAGGCTGACGTTGATGATACAGAAGAGCACACCACTGGCTGAGCGCCGCCGCCGCCAGTTCACCCAAACCACCAGGCTATTTTCAGCCAGTCCCACCATGAACAGGAACAGATAGAGGAGGAAGAGTGCGATGCGCCGCGCGTTCCTGTCCAGGTCGAAGGTGCACTCGTAGAACCACAGGCCATGGGGGTAATCGGTCGTGTTGACATCGAGTGACATGGTCTGGAAAGAAAGAGGAAATGGCTAGCATGGGTGTGTGTGTACTCAGAAATTCTATAAAACTGTGATGAGCCATTGCACAAGTTGCAGAAAATGTGCTGATGCATAATAATGAAAATAAAACATTTACTATCACTAGGGTAAGCCTTTGATTAGGGTGTGTTTGATGTGCCATGTTTCTTTGTAGTAACATGTAAAGTCCACTGCTCTCCCTTTGTGAGTACATTTACAATATTTCTATTTTTAAGAGTTGATAACGTTAAAACAAATATGCACTTGTGCAAAACCATTGTGTAATATCACTTTTTAACATCTACACATCTGGATTTTGCAAGTATAAATGATACATGCTTACAAGACCCATACAGGAACCAAGCATTGCTAAAGATTTGCAACGCTTCCATGAGTCGTACGTGATCATTGACAAACCCTGTTTCCAGAAAATGTGGATTTGTTTTAAATGTATTTAATTTTGCAATAGAGGATAAATATAGCAACATGTGCTCAGTATTTTGGACCAACATTGTCTTATGCCAGAAAAAAGCCATACATTCATGGTTCTCAGGGAGTGAGACCCATCTCAGAGGGTCCAAAAGACAGTTGGAGCAGCTTCGTTCAGAGGAATCCACATTTCAGGGTTTTTTATTGTGGGAACCCATGCTGAGGTCTTTGTGGGAAAAATGACAAAAGGCACCACCCAGATTCTTATCAGTGTTGGGTACAAAACCAACCTAAGTCATGGTCTGTGGGGGACATTAGTGGAGACCTTCAAATGTCTGAATGTGGTGTAGTGGAGTAGTAGGATTTTAGAGAGATATTTGCTGCCATCAAGGTGACGTCTTTTCCAGGGAAGTCCGCGATTATTATACGTATACAAATTTAATTAGTTTGACCGAAATGCCTGCAGTCCAGATACGTTTCCTACAGCACGTCATGAAGAGGGGAATCTGATTAAGGACTGTCCAGCAGCTAAAGTCTTGTTTCTGGCAAAATGTGCAAAAATGTCAATTTTATTGTACGTAGTAAACTGTAATTTTGTAAGTCGTTTTGAATTTGTATTTTCAGCTCTCTGATAAATTAACCAGTGTAATTAAAAGGAAAAGTGGTGTAACACTGTAAGGAACTCACTAACATGCAGCAAGTTTTTGATTGTGTTGCAGGCATCAATTCCCAATTGTATTAATGTTTACAAAATACAACCAAGAAATATTAGGAATCTTTTCTTTATGCTTCTGTCAGTTAAATAACGGTTCAGGAGTTACGAAAAGTTTCCCAGAAACAAAGTTTGTTTTTAAATCCTTTAAAGGCGTATTCCATCAAGGGTCAATTATCATTGACCACAAAATGGACAAAAGGAGCTTTTGTGATAATTGAACATGTTCAAATGGATCTTTAAATTTTTAAAGACATATTTCAGTTCTGAAAGGCATTAGAAATGTTGCCTCTCTGTAAAGTGTTACCAGGTTACATTTGTGCTTTACTCTTCTTGTAAAAATGTTCCTTTCTGGGCCTTATATAACGAACATTTCAACAAATGCACCCACGTTTCTGGGTCTACATGGACACACCGAAGGCCATGTGCAAAAACAGGTTTAATTGTTGCCAATAATACATTTTGATTCCATTAGGAATAAAAATGTTTAATGTTTATTTTCTATTATATGTAACTCATAAAATTACATTAATGATCTTTTCACTTGAAATGTTGCCTCTTCCTGAGTGGTCTTAGGGTTCAGAGCCTTGAGAGAATAAATGCAGAAAGACAGAAGACCTACCTTGCCTGAGTGGGGAGTGCCAGTGGGTGAGTCGGAGTGAGGGTGGACCCCTCTGGTGGAGCAGAATCCTGGAGAAATGAAGACTGTACTGGCTGGAGATGTGTGAAGCTTCAGTCAGTGCCCTGGCTAGATTGGGGCATTAAGCCCTCCTCCCTCTCTCCCCCCTCCCTCTCCCTCCCCCATCTCCGTCTCTTTAGCAGGCCTGCTGATAGGACACGTTCCCAGGACAGGAAGAGATCACGCCTGGCAGGAAAGACACCCAGGAAATGCCTCTGACTGGCAGTAATGATCCAAACAGTGCAGGTGAGAACTTTGCGATACACTCTGGTCCAATGACGTTTTTGGTGACTATCCAGTTGAAAATAAGTCAACAGAGAACACCCATAGAGGATGTGTCAGATTAGAATAAACTCATCTTGTGATGTCATATATCCAGTTCTTTAGACTGCAGCTGTTTAGCCCCACCCACTCACATTGATATTATAATGAGCTCTTCAGGCTGGGTTTGCTTATTGATTCAATGTGAACAAACGGCAGCCAATCAGAGTAGAGCTAGTTTGCTTACAGGGCAGAGTAACCACAACCTGTTCAACCTCAGACGCATAAAGACTGGAACTGGATTATGTTTATTATTGTTAATTAATGTGTAATGGGTGTAACGTAGTTCTGATTTATGTCCATTTTTCCCACTACAAATATAAATTAAAAATAACAGAGATTAACAGTGCTAATGTAGATGTGGAAATCTTTTCTCAGTGGCCTTATTTAACATTTTAATGCTGCACAAGAAGTAGATGAAATGGTACGTGCGACTGATGTGCACACACCCTCCATGTGGAAAACACATCAGCAAATTAAAAAAAAAATAAAGTTACTATTTATGGGTTCACTTTTACAGATAGGGGAATGTGTCACAGCGACTTGTTTTGCGTCTCTCTGCTGTAAACAGAATTGTGTTTCAGCTTTCAGAAAAACACCGTTTTACCTTTTCCCCCCAGTTACAACGTAAACATCCGCCCTGAGCTGTGTACAACCATGTGACTGTGGCTCAACTTAATGTGGTCAGAAACTAATGTAAAGCCTAAATCCGAAATGACATCCATTATTAGTCCTTTGGGCTCCTTCAGTGTGGAATTTTATGTCCCAGAAATTCTAGGAAAAACATATAGCTGGACAATAGCGGGAAATGCCGGTGTCATAGAGGAGCATTTACTGAGAGGCACAGGCGAAGGGGAGGTAGGAAGCCTGCCGTACATCAAAACCTCAGTGAGGAAAGTGGCCCTTTAACCTAACACTGTGGCCCAGGCCTCCTTTCAGCACCTCGCTTAAAAACCTGCTGCTTACAGCAATCTGGACGAACCATAGCATAAAAGTAAACAGACAAAAAAAAGGTAACAGTGTTCTACACCTTCCTGGATATAATATATACATTTCAATCTCAGCCACTACGAACACACACATACAATCAAATTAATGAGGGCATGGAAGCTGACAATTCAAACACACACTGCTGCTCCTGCTTCATGTTAAAACGCCTGTCCTGGCATTTCTCATTATCCACGTGCACAAGGTAGTGCTGTTCAAGCAAAAAGTGAGTGAGTGATAAGAGAAATACAAAGAAGATAGAAGCTGCAAAAATGATTTAAAGGCTAATAATAAAAAAAAGAAAAGGACGACTCACAATTAAACAACATGTAAAGCTTTCAGCTTTGAGAGACAGGAGGACAATCACGCTCCCCTCGCCTCAGATTTCAGCCGTTTATTCCCGTCGTTATACTTTAAGGAAACTCAACACCGTGTGAGAAAGGATGCGCAACCGTCGAGCTCATACTCGGCTATTTTATTTAATGACGATGCAGTTATTCTCGGAACAATGGACTAACCACCCCTGAGCCGAGAGCTCAGTATCAGTGAACACGTTTGGGGAAACTCGGATCATGACGTAGAGCGTATTTCTATGACGTCCATGTGGTGAAAAAGGGACAAGCACCTCTCCTGGAAAGAACGAAAACATACGGTAGACACATTTTACGTTACAAGCGGCTACAATGAATGTGTGTTTTATGTTTATAAACTTATATTCAGTCGCTGGGGATTTAGCCTATTTTTTTCTTTGCTAAGAGTTCAATGGAGTCATCAGAGCTGTCAGCAGTGTGGGGAGGGAGGAGGGTCCTCTGATTGCTGTTGTCAGGAGCCATGCAGGCTCAGTGCTGCGGGTGTAAGGTGGAGGATGATTTGTGTTGGCTGTGATTCCTTGCTTCAGATAAATGTGATGGGTTGCAGGATGCCCTGTTCTAGCCTCTCTTACAACAGGGCCACCGTTTGGTCAGCATTTTGTTCGATTAGTAGGATCTCACTCTTCTCCTTCCCCTCTTTCCTGTCTTGTTTTCCCCCATTGTTAAGAGCAGTCACGTCTTTTTTTTTTTTTTTTTTTTTTTTTTTTTTTTCACTGGAGCAACAGGAAACAGTCTGTCAGCAGATTTGGGGCTTCTGGAAGAGACAAAAACGGATCCTGTCCCTGACCCCTCCACCACATGCTAGGGTAGACTTATCTGAGGCCTGGGCTAATAAATTCTAACTCTCAAACCCTTATCAGGCTGCATCACTTCAAAAAGGGCTGACATACACCAGTTCCATGGTTGGGATTTCTTTCACTTTTTACTGAGCTTACATATTATATAGATTTATAATAAATATTGGCATGGTGTGTTTAAAATAGCATCAAACTGAAGAAGGTGAGGTAAATATTTTAGTTTCCTCGGACAAAACAATATGTGATGATCTTATAATAATGCTGCCTCCACAAACTTCACATTCAACAAGGAACAAAAATGACACTGCTTTGTAAAAAAATATTGATAGGTTTTGACCCACACGGCTTTACATATAAATTAAGATTTGTTTATTTGTTGTGACTTAGGAAGCATTAGCCCACGTTGATCAAACAGAAACTGGTGTCAAATAAGAATAACAATATATATAGACTGCTTTAGATAGTTTTAAAGTTTATAATCGACCCAGATTTGTCCAACTGTAGTGTTTGTTACAACAAAATATTTAAGTGATGCATGAACTTCAGTGAAATAATAACGCAAACTCGAGCCATTTTTTCTGAAAACCTTTGAAAAATATATTTGGTCCAAACACTGATTTGCAATATAAATAAAATGCAACAATAAGGCATGAGATCCTAAATGAGCTTAACAGCCTCTGTTCTCTAAGCTACAAAATTTGTCTTCTCATCTTTAAAGCTAAATTGCATAAAATAGCTAGAAAACATCTTGGGCTCTGTAGTCTAGGCATTTTTTTTTCCTTTTACAAATATTCAACATTCAAAATATTGCTTTTTTTTTCCTCCAAGACAACTAAAGGTGGACATGCAGTCCGAATATTAGTCACAGGTTCTAGTGCAGCTTAAAGAGAACAAAGCCGCAACAAGCAGTGCGCTACAGAGAACAGCGGAATGCTACGCGTTTGTTCTGTTCACACTGATAATAACAAGCTAAGGCAGATTCCCATCCTCCACTCTGAAGTAGAGGAAGAGAGATAGAGATGAGAAGCTCACAGGTTTGGTGTGTTGTCTGGGACTGCTACAGGTTCAATCCCATCTCTTCAGAGAAAGAGCAGATTAAGTAGTGTCCTTTTTAAACCCTCAATGAGATATATATATATATATATAATATTACAAGATGATTTCAGTCTCATCTTACCCTATTCACCAATAAATATGCACATGATTAACTTAACATTTCTCATAATGTTAAAGCTCATCTTTAAAATGTTTTGCTTATCTTAGTGCTTATGGAATCATGTCAGCTTTTGTAATTAATTTTATATATATATATATATATATATATATATATATATATATATATTATATATATATATATATATTACACACACACAAAATCATTAGAGATATTACTCAAGCTGAGCAACATGGAAAGATACAGTTGGGATCCTTTTCATCCTGCACATGGTGCACCGGTGCAGCTACGCAAAAATAGTGGAGATGAAATCACGGAATCGTTTGGCGTACTGTTCTGGATGAACGGTGGATATTTCTGCACCAGCCTGAGGAAGAACAAACAGAGGAATTGCCAAATTTAGACTAAATAACACATCAAGTAGTGATGAGATATCATGAAAGTCAGCACAAAATAAGGCTTTCTGAGCATCAGTCCTACTGCGTGTTCCTGTAAAATGAGAACACCGTTAATTCTTTATTATGTGAGAAATATTGAAGATAAATCAATGTATTCATCATTTTTAATAGCCTTCTTATCCTTCCTTTGATTAATGCCACATGCCCTGATGTGTGATATTTAGGGCTTGTGGCAGGAATCAATTCCTAACCTCTTTACTTTTGAGCTAAACTGCAGGACTATACAGCTTACTAAATACTTATGAATAAAATAAATAAATAAATTACTCTCTTTCAGAAGGATGATGGGGAGGGGTTCACCACTCTGTGGAACACTACATAGGCCAACAGTGAAATAATTAAAGGATAACGTGTCTCAACTTAAAATAGTAAAGAACTTGCTGATTTCATCATGTACCATTAGTTTCAGAGAAACCTCTATATGTATGGGACAAGTTCCAAATCCAGTATATGCTGGCTGTGATTTTCTGGCCCTTACACCGCACTGAATTCAAAACAGACGTGGAAATCACTGTATGGACTCAGAAACCCTTCACAAACCACTGTCTGTGAGCTCATCCCTGTATCCACAAGCGCAAGTTAAAAGTCATAAATGCAAAGAAGCAGCCAGATATCAACAGCATCCAGGAATTCCGCCACCTTCTCTGGGCCTGAGCTCATTTACGATGGACTGAGGTTAAGTGGAAAAGTCAGCCAAAAAACTAAATTTTGAATATTTTTTTTAAACTAGTCCAGACCTGTCACCCACTGAAAACAACTAGTGCATTATTTATGAATGAATAAATAAATAAGGCAGCTGACATTCTATAACAAGCAATAATTGCCAAACAGTTCTTTTTCAAAACTACAGTGATTTCCCCAGTTCTTGAATGTGTGCAGTTAATAAAAGTGATGCAACAGAGTGGTAAACAAGCTAGTGTTGCTGGCATCAAATCCAAAATGGGCAAATAAACAAACAAACAAATTAATACAGGAGGTCCTCGGGTTACGTCCGTTACGATGTTACGACACGTCTCCCATTTACTGTATAAAGCCTTGTTTCGATTTAAGTGGTTTTGCGTCGTAAAGTGAACTTCGTGTTTGGTGTGCGCTGCGTAAGAATACACGGTTACGCGGCTCGGGACCAAGGAGGATAGGTGTTAGGATAGGATAAGTGCGTACAGTATGTTATTTACGTACAGTATGTACGTATGTTCCGACTTACACCAAAAATCGGTTTACGACGCAATGTAGGAACGGATCAACGTCGTAAGTCGAGGACCCCCTGTATATAAGAACCCAGAACTTTCTCAATTTCAAATTTTAAAAATGTGGTCCCTGTAGTATTTTAAATTAAATACAGTGATTAAATGATTTGCACATTACTGCATTTTGCTTTTATTTACATTCTGCAATATGCCTCACCTTATTTGAAAAGGGCTTGTTTATTTTACTTCTTAGTCCTTCAGCAGTTGCTGATCACTGTGCTTTTTTATTACTTGTTTGTTTTTGCTTCCAACCGTACAGAAATTTGTTTCTGTTACAGTAAACGTGTTTCAGACAAAGGGGTTTTTTTCCCACATTTTTTCTTTTGCCACTGAGCCGATGTTCTTCTGTCCACAGCTCGTTAACTGAAAATTAACAATGCATTTTTGGCATAGATTCAGCTGGTAGTGTGACCTATGGTGTTGGCTAGAAGTTGTGACTACATTGTTAGAGCTTGTAGTGTTCTTAGAGTTACTCTGGGATCAAGCATAAAGATTTAGACATGAAAAGAAAAGGGGTTAAGGTACATAATAATGACTTAAAATGCTAAAGTTAAGTTTTAACTGGGGCTTCAAGTTTATTCAACATATAAAGAAAATGCAGAATAATACATATTCCTTCACAAAAACGTGTGTTTTAACAGTTTAAGCAGGACAAATTTACGTTTGACTGTTTTCCAATGATGCGTGGCCACTGCTTACAACAGTTTGCCTTATTACTCACCCCATGCTTAACTGTCTTTGCAGCATGTGCAGCTTTTTTCTTGGTATCGTACTGAGTCAACACATCTATAAGGCCCATGAAGTACACTTCCCTCTGCGGTGCTCCTGGAAAACAACAGTAAGTGATAAGCTTACTGCATGGCTCTTTATGCCAATTAAATCCCTATATATACATTTTTTTCCCTTTTTCTTTAACCTGCCCCTGGGTAGACCTTTTACCCTGTGACAGAATGACTCATAATGACAATAGTGTGACACTACACTTCCTCAATGAATGAATCATCTTCCACTCTCATTTCCAAGAAGCTTACCTGGGGCGCTTTTGACGGCGTACACATCCACGTACGGGTCAAACTCCCCTGGGCCCAGTGGTTTAAAGGAGTTCATGTAGCCAGCGATGCCTTCGGGGGAAGTGCCAAATGAGCCCACCTGAGGGGCTTGATTGAGGCCGTTCTCCGCCTCTCCTTCATCCTCACAGCTGGGCTCTTCGGCTTCCTCTTCCTCACGCTCAGCTCGTGCGATGTCATGGATCCCCAGCAGCAGGCTGTAGTCCATTATCTTCAGCTTCACCAGGAACTACAAAACCAGGACGAGATAGCGTTACATATGCCCTGAAAATATGATACATGCTATTTATTTATTTAACACAAAAGTAATACTGTTTTACATATAAACTTTGACAAACTAGATATCATTTCTACATTTCAAGCACACTTAGAATATTTATTTATATTACTAACAATAACACAATCCTTAAAACTGCATTTAAATATCTTCCACCTGACCTCTACATCTCTGTTAAGCTTCTCCATGATCTTTTCCTTTTGCTCCTCGGTCACATACACCTTCTGCATGTTATTCCTGAAGTCCACATCCTTGAAGGTGGGCAACTCTTTGACCTGTCATTGCCACAGGAACAGGAAATGGGCATCACAACAAGATCTAACCATGGGGTATTTTGATAGCTATTTTATTCCATGGGAGAAAAAGAAACCTCTTGTAATACCTTCTCTTTATCACTGGCTTCACGTGATACCAAGGAACCCTGTATCAAATGAACAGTTAAGAGTCAGCATTGCAAAGATGCATACGTACAGAGAGCCTGGTAGTACAGGACACCCTCTTGTGGATTACTTTCAATAGCGCAGTTGAAGAATGCTGCTGCAGTAAAGTAAATGGAGTATGTGTGTAATGCCAGTTTTTTCTCATCTGACATTGATAATAAAACTGCTCTAATAATGTTCTCTTACCAAAAAAATAAAAATACTCAGCTAACCAATCCGCCCAATACTGATACCTGGTATTGAAACTGTTTCTCACCTTAAGATCGTATTTCCTGTGGATGACCAGACGGTGGCTGAACATGTTCCTCATGACGATGAGGTAGTTGTCCTCACTTTCCACGCTGACGCGGTACATTCCCAGAAACTGGGGGAGAAGTGTGCTGCCATGACACTTCACTATGTGCTGCAATAAATAAGGTACCACTTTCAATTATTGTTAATATTTGTCAGAAGGAATTCCTTAAATAAACAAAATAGAGAATTTATTAACACACTCTAAACCCGTATTGCTTTCATAGAAAACATTACATTCTACTTATATTCTGCAGCTGATTCTGTCAGTAATATTTTAGCAGAAAAACAATGAAACATTCAGTGTGGCAATATATGTGAAAAATTCTTAAACCAAGGTCACATCCACCTCTGGGATTAATAAATTACAAACTAATACATTTTTTCCGTGCCTGTGTTTCAAACCGAGCATGGCATAATGGCAATCTGTTAGTCTTCAACAGCACTATGTAACCTATTGAAATTCATTCATGTAAGCACTGGCCTGTTCTAAACACACAATACATTACAGAAGTGAAGTGCTGAGCATGTAACATTCATACATCTAGAAAGAGCATACAAATCAGCAGCCAAGAGAAAGGGGGGGGGGGGTACTTTGATGTAGCTTGCAAGCCCAAACATCTGTTTATGACGCAGCAAATATGCCTCAACTCCTGACGAATTCCTGGGTGTGCGAAATTGAGCCCTAGAGACCTGAGTAGAATCTGGATGTCCTCCAAAAACTACAGCAAGGCAGCAGTTCTGGACCTAGTTTCTCAAAAACATCTTAGTGTGAGGATCATCTCAACAGGGAAAGAGAGTATTCAGTGTGATGCTCACTCTACCACTTAAGATTCTTATTCATTATAAAACGTAGCCCAGGACATTCTGCAAAAATAAAACGATGACAAAAACCATGCACCACGTTTACATTAGTTTGACATGACACTGGGTGGCACGGTGGCGCAGCAGGTAGTGTTGCATTGGGTTCAATTCCTGCTCTGGGTGACTGTCTGTGAGGAGTGTGGTGTGTTCTCCCTGTGTCTGCGTGGGTTTCCTCCGGGTGACTGTCTGTGAGGAGTTGGTGTGTTCTCCCTGTGTCTGCGTGGGTTTCCTCCGGGTGACTGTCTGTGAGGAGTTGGTGTGTTCTCCCTGTGTCTGCGTGGGTTTCCTCCGGGTGACTGTCTGTGAGGAGTTGGTGTGTTCTCCCTGTGTCTGTGTGGGTTTCCTCCGGGTGACTGTCTGTGAGGAGTTGGTGTGTTCTCCCTGTGTCTGCGTGGGTTTCCTCCGGGTGACTGTCTGTGAGGATTTGGTGTGTTCTCCCTGTGTCTGCGTGGGTTTCCTCCGGGTGACTGTCTGTGAGGAGTTGGTGTGTTCTCTCTGTGTCTGCGTGGGTTTCCTCCGGGTGACTGTCTGTGAGGAGTGTGGTGTGTTCTCCCTGTTTCTGCGCGGGTTTCCTCCGGGTGACTGTCTGTGAGGAGTGTGGTGTGTTCTCCCTGTGTCTGCGCGGGTTTCCTCAGGTTTACTGTCTGTGAGGAGTGTGGTGTGTTCTCTCTGTGTCTGCGTGGGTTTCCTCAGGGTTACTGTCTGAGAGTTGGTGTGTTCTCCCTGTGTCTGCGTGGGTTTCCTCCGGGTGACTGTCTGTGAGGAGTTGGTGTGTTCTCCCTGTGTCTGCGTGGGTTTCCTCCGGGTGACTGTCTGTGAGGAGTTGGTGTGTTCTCCCTGTGTCTGCGTGGGTTTCCTCCGGGTGACTGTCTGTGAGGAGTTGGTGTGTACTCCCTGTGTCTGCGTGGGTTTCCTCCGAGTGACTGTCTGTGAGGAGTTGGTGTGTTCTCCCTGTGTCTGCGTGGGTTTCCTCCGGGTGACTGTCTGTGAGGAGTTGGTGTGTTCTCCCTGTGTCTGCGTGGGTTTCCTCCTGGTGACTGACTGTGAGGAGTTGGTGTGTTCTCCCTGTGTCTGTGTGGGTTTCCTCCGGGTGACTGTCTGTGAGGAGTTGGTGTGTTCTCCCTGTGTCTGCGTGGGTTTCCTCCGGGTGACTGTCTGTGAGGAGTGTGGAGTGTTCTCTTTGTGTCTGCTTGGTTTCCTCCGGGTGGCTGTCTGTGAGGAGTGTGGTGTGTTCTCCCTGTGTCCGGGTGGGTTTCCTCCGGGTGCTCCGGTTTCCTCCCACAGTCCAAAAACACACGTTGGTAGGTGGTATGGGCGACTCAAAAGTGTCCGTAGGTGTGAGTTAATATATGTGTGTGTGTGTGTTGCCCTGTGAAGGACTGGCACCCCCTCCAGGGTGTGTTCCTGCCTTGCGCCCAATGATTCCAGGTAGGCTCTGGACCCACAGCGACCCTGAACTGGATAAGGGTTACAGATAATGAATGAATGACATGACAATGAAAAAACACGTCAGACTCAGCTCATACGATGGGGATACTTCAGTGTGGAATATCTTCCTTCTGCTAACACGTGATGCATTTCAGCTTCACAATTTAAACCACTTTTTACTGTGTGCTTTACCAAAACAAAAAATGCAACGGTCAGCAGTACCAGAATAAACAAGGACATTTGCCTACCTTGGGCAAGCAAAGAGGAATATGAAAATGGCCTAGCGTACAGAGTTAATGCATATAAAATGCACTGATGCCCTATTTTCACTTATTGGAGCCAGGGTGGGGGGGCTTGGGTAAGTAAAAATAGATTAAGGGTGAATTCTTTAGGCACTAGTGTGTTCTGAGTCTGAGGCATCCGCGTTGAAGATAAGATCAGTGCACAGAAATGCATAAATACTATCAAATATCAGGCAATTAAATCCTGAATCTTACCACAATTTATATTTTAAGAGTAAATAGATATTTCATATAGTGGTGAATCTAGGATGACATTGTAACAAAAGATTTATAATCAACTATTTTATTCATTCATTCATTATCTGTAACCCTTATCCTGTTCAGGGTCGCGGTGGGTCCAGAGCCTACCTGGAATCATTGGGCGCAAGGCGGTAATACACCCTGGAGGGGGCGCCAGTCCTTCACAGGGCAACACACACACACATTCGGACACTTTTGAGTCGCCAATCAACCTACCAACGTGTGTTTTTGGACCGTGGGAGGAAACCCACGCGGACACGGGGAGAACACACAAACTTCAACTATTTTATAATCTAATAAACAATGCTACTTGTCCAGGACCAAAAAGCAATATCCAGCTAACAGTCTGTAACAGTGTGTTTTACCTCATTGCTGCAATAACAGAGGATTTGACTGCATTCAGTCACAAGAACTAAAGTCAGATACTCATGGTTGAAGATTGTGCGTGAGGTTAAATAGAAGCACAACTCATTTTTACTGGCACGCTGGTGATACAGGAATTGGTTTGATGTAGTAGTGACAGTACCTGGTGATATTCCGACAGGATGCTGTGCATATCAGCTACGTCCTCACTGGAAATCTGCTTCACCACAAGAGAGCGATCATACGAAGTTAACAGGAGATTCTCACCCTGCCCTTCACCCTTTGTAGGGGGACTGCGGGTCAGAGAGACCTGAGCACAAACACACACACCATATCAAACATGGCTGCAGTAAACAAAAGATGTAATATTCTCTTTAAAATACATGTTTGCCACAATTGTTCTTATAGTCTGCAGTATGCTACAGAGTATGTCAGATGACATGACTTCTATTGTTTCACGGCTAAAAACTATTCAAGAAAATGTCTGCTATTTAGAAGAAAATGTTTGAAATGGTCGATGAAATGGTTTTCTAAAAATTGGCAGCAGTAATTTACTACTCAGACATTGTTTACTTTCGTAGGTATATTAAAACTAATTTGAACAGATGTATAACATAGTAACTCTTTAGAGACTGTAGATGTCGTAAATATTTTATCAATGTCAAACAAGCCCAGTTCACAACACTACTTTTTATAGCTGACAGCAAATATCTCTTCAGCTGTCTGAGCATATATAAATAAAGAGTAATGGACTAATCTGGTAAGACTAGGTTCACAAAACACAGACACATTGATATGTATTTAATACCTGGTAGTCCAGATCCTCAATGCCAAATCGCTCTCTGAGGTTCCTGAAAACTTGTGGACAATATTCTTTGAATTTAAAATGTCCGGGGAGATTCTCTCTGTAAAAAGAACATATAGTCATTCCATACATCCCATGAGTATGGTCACTTCAGCCAAATAAACTCCACAGAAGTGTATTAACCCTTTTTCTCCCTGATATTTTCCAGGCAGTTCTAAATGTTATGGCTCCAGCTGGTACATTATGCGACATGTAACAAGCCTGTGTTTCTTCAGCCCAGGAAAGAAGCATCAGACAGTGCCCACAGTGAACTAATCATGTTCCCCATTTAAACAGAAAATCTCAGCTCTTTCACAAAATGACTGAAACGTGATAAATGTAAGAACTGACTTTACAGGATTGACTGCTACACCGAGCAGATAAGTAAATAACCTGCCACGATGTGAGGATATTTACTTGTTGAAAAGGTGGTTGTTGACTTTGATTTTGGTGTTGGCTTTGAAGTCATCAGGAAGAAGCATAACTGGAACTGGAACTTGGTTGAGGTCGTTTATCTGAAGAGGAAAAACACAAATATGCTAAATCATGCTTTAAATATTCAAATGCACTGTTGTCGTAAAGGTCATGGAAACAAGATAACAGTGTGAACAGCACTGACCTTTGCGCTATCAGAAACTATCGGTCTAATTTCAAGGTTACTACAGCAAAATCCAGAATTAGAACTGAATAAATCCTTTCCCTTATACCATCTACAGCACCTCTTCCAAATCCCTATGATTACGATGGCTGATACAGTGTATTATGGGAAACACTATGGTAGACTGGGATTTGAATCCCTGCCAGTACAATTACATCATACTTGACCTGAAATAATCATTAGTTATTATTACCAATGCTACATTTGTCTAGTATAAAACTCAAAGAATAGCTGGGTCTCGAGTAAACATATATCTAGTCCAACGCTGCCCAAATATATGTTTGATTTGGACCACAAGGTATGTACGTTTACTCCTCACCCAATGACAACAGAACAGAATAAACATCATATATCTTTGATACATGGGCCGTAAAAACTTAAAATATTAATGCAATAAAGCTTTAACTACATTAATTTTTAAACGCCGTTAATGCAGTTTCTTAAGCCTGACACAGACTACACAATATTTCCACAAATAAACTATTTCTTGATCAGCAGGTGAATCAGACCTGATCATCACATGAAAAATCTGGTCAAATCAATCCTAAACATTTCAATCAAGGTACCAGGCTGATACATGGCCTTCTGATATTTTCAAACATTTTTTTTTTTAAAATACTGATGTCAATTTTTACGCTGACAGCCTGAGTGACTCTAGTCTGAGATGACCTGTTACACAATCTGTTAATGAATGTGCTTTAGCCTAAGGCAGCCTTGTTAAAAAAAATGGTGAAAGGAGCTAATTGTGTGCCATTTTCTCTTGTTATGGCATCTATACTTGTAAATCAGGGTTTTTACAATGCCTCAAGCAAAGATTAAAAGAAATCTAAATACATTTTTAAATATAGGAATAAAAAAAAACAAGCTTGTGTTGACATTACTGAAGTAGAGATCTTCTCAAATTTCACTTGAAAATGTTACAAAGCTCCAGCTCCCAGTGCAAAATATATATTTATTTACATACATACTTTTCTGAACATATAAAAATCAAGTGCAACCATGTACACAAATCCCACATGCATGTTCACACAAGATTTTAGTTATGAGAGATTTTCTCGTGTGTGCTTCATAGGAGATCCTAACATTATGTGTGTGTTGTGCTCCGATTTTATATTGGTTATGAATTGCAAAATCCTGTAGCGTGTGCTTAGCTATGGCGTGGTATATCTGTGAAGACCCGATGTTAAGAGTGAGAAGTGCTCTCATTTGTAAATTGTTTTAGTTTGTTTATGTGGACCCTCCACAGTGGCAAACTAATATCAGTGACCCCCTGCTGAAGGCACCAGAGATCTCCTCCAGGGGTGAGCTGGCTGTTCTCTGTGCAAAAGGCTTAGGACAGGAGATGAGTAAACGTCATCCATCCAGACATTAGCACATCACAGCACCCAAACTGTGCTCTTTTCTGCACAACTGGAATCAGTCTTTCAATTTCTTTGCTGTCCAATGATAAACATGTATATTCCAAAATAGTAATTTTACAGAAGAATAAAATAAACATTTTTAATTTAACATTCGCAGTCACACAGCTCCAGGGGCATGGAGGTTGTGGGTTCGATTCCCGCTCCAGGTGACTGTCTGTGAGGAGTGTGGTGTGTTCTCCCTGTGTCTGTGTGGGTTTCCTCCGGGTGACTGTCTGTGAGGAGTGTGGTGTGTTCTCCCTGTGTCTGTGTGGGTTTCCTCCGGGTGACTGTCTGTGAGGAGTGTGGTGTGTTCCCCCTGTGTCTGCGTGGGTTTCCTCCGGGTGACGGTCTGTGAGGAGTGTGGTGTGTTCCCCTTGTGTCTGCGTGGGTTTCCTCCGGGTGCTCCGGTTTCCTTCCACAGTCCAAAAACACACATTGGTAGGTGGATTGGCGACTCAAAAGTGTCCGTAGGTGTGAGTGTCTGTGTTGCCCTGTGAAGGACTGGCGCCCCCTCCAGGGTGTGTTCCTGCCTTGTGCCCAATGATTCCAGGTAGGCTCTGGACCCACCGCGACCCTGAACTGGATAAGCGTTTACAGATAATGAATGAATGAATGAATGAATGAATTTTTAATTTTCAATAGAAGTCTATGTAAAAAGATTATACTCCATGTTACTGTAGAGCATTTCTATTGGTCCATTCATCATGAAATTTTCGCACAACATGAAAGACAGCTCGTGTTCAGATGATGTAATAAACTAAAAATCCAGAAAAATGGAGATACATGTTTTTAATGCAACTGTTTTAAGTCAACTGTTAAAGCTAATGGTTTAGAAAATGAATGGTTTTGAAATATATTTCAAAATATAAGTTATAAAAAAAGAATTGTCAGTATTTAACTTAACGATACATTACATCTGGCCAACACTACATTTATCTTGCTTTCTCTCTTTGACCCTTGACCCTCCACAAGGATTACACTCAGGGGGCACATCACATAAGATTGGGCATCCTCTAGTCCATCTAAATATATTTAGACATAATTAATGTAAGAAAACTTAAACCAGTCTAATGAAAGTGCAATAGACTAAATTCAGATATATCAGTACATTTCATATGGATCCTGTTATAAAGCAAGTTAAATAGGATCTGGGAAAGTCAATCTGTCTCTGGTAAATATAACGTTATCTATATCCGTGGACTTCTAAGGTTTTGATCTGAGCACGTATTTTTCTATAGGCAAATAATAAAAGCTAGATGCTCTAACCGTAACGTAGTATACATCATTAGGTGTTTACATAGTCAGACCTGACTAACACGGATCCTATTGAACACAACGTTACTCTATGACATAGTCCATCTGAAGGGTGCAGTTTGTTTCGAGAGGTTAATGAACGCTAGCCTGCCGACGCTTCCCAAACACACAGGTTCAGCCTAACGCCTTACTGTCTGGACAGTAAATACAACATCACGCCAATAATGGCAACAACAAGTGCAAAGTGCAAAAATGAATATTCTAATCCTGGACAGGTCCATTCTGTGATCATTCTGCCTGATGTAGCTGAATGTAGCCTGTTAGCTTCAGCGGTACTGTGGCTGGCATTCGTTAGCGGCTGAATTTATAAGACAGCTTCGTTTAAACACAACATTTAAACTATATTTCTGAATGTTGTTGAGGCACAGACGTGCTCTAGTAAAATTCACACATCCCCTGGCCGACTACACAGAGTCTGAACGGAGTGGTAGCATGAACAGTTAGCCACGCAAAATGGGAGTAGTCCAATGTGAGTTTCTGGAGCGGAGTTGAGACCTACCGAATGATTCACTCCCCACATAAACACACTGAGCACCGGGTCGCTGGCCCGGAACACCTTCACCTTCTGCTGCACAAAGTGCTTCTTCTTGGTCTTGGTTTTAGGCGCCAGGATGCTGCTGCCGTGGGAGGCCATACTGCGGATCTACCGCTTCACTCCGCTGTGAGAAAGTTTGAGCACCCCGCTCCACTCTCCAACTGTCGCGGCTTTTCCTGGAGAAATCGACTCCCGAACGAGTCATTCTGGTAAACCGACTCCGTTCTATAAACACATCCAAACGATTCACATCAGCGATTGGTCGCGTCGACAGTATTTAAAAATAAATATCGATATAATACTCAAATATGACTTAGAGTTTTAGGTGTTTATAATTTTGCTATATCAAAACAATCATAATATGTAGCTATGTTGGGAGGTTTGCCACATTTATTATTTATTTATTTATTTGTATGTCAGAAGTTACATACAAAGGAAAATTAAGTCAATCGAATTTTAGGACAAACGTCAACTAAAATGTCATATTTGTAAAAAAAACTTTTGTGAAGAGAATAAATTATTTGAGTCAATGAATCGTTGTACCTTACTTGATTCATTTGACAGAATCGGTTCAATGAACTGCCTCGTTCTTCCCTTCTCCGGCGACTCAGCTGTCAGACAAAGGTCGAGTGGGCGAAAAGAATTCAGCAGCTTCGTTTAATATTGCATTCTGTCTTTATTTATTCACTTTAAATGTTTCCAGGTCTGTTTTTGTTTTTGACATGTGTTTTTTTTTTTTTTTGACAGCTGAGTGAGAACTATCAGAACTTCTCACCTGGAACTGTCACGCCCTTGTCTTGATTGACAGGTGTTGAAGCCAATCAGAAAGGGATTTCCAAATCACGTGACATAAGATAGACGAAGACCTTTAGTAAGTTTTGCTTTACGCGTTTAGCCTAACTTTAAATACATGTGACAAAATTACTGGGTGATGCACAAATGCGAAAAAAGCAAACTGATAATTGATATATTTGCGATCAGTAAAGTATTACTTCACTCTCTGAACTACTTTTTCATCCTGCTTTTATAGTGCTATACAACCAATCATCTATCAATATCAATTTTACAAGAAAAATCAAAGGCTGTGTCTCAAACAGATTCTAACAATGTAGCACCCGTGGCTGAAATGCCTTTGAGCAAGAAAACAACTGCTCTGTAGACTGTTTGTGTGTGTGTTCACTGCCACTGATGTGTTAAATACAGAGTATGGATTTCTTTGTACTACTTTCAGAATGCAAGCAAGTTTCAAATTTCAAAACATACAAAGAGTACAAAGAGTACATGGCTGAATATAAAAGTCTTTCTATTCATCCTACAGTGACGTTTGGGTGGAGAAGCTGTTTTTTCATGACCTTTCATAGCGTAGTATATAGAAAGCAGGAAGCCAGTAGAGAATCAGCCTATGATTTTTCTTGTGAAAATCATTGTTCATTGTCTCTCAGCTCCACTGACCATACAGAAGCATTTAGTTCTACAATTACAGACTGCTGCATACTTTCCTATGCCTATTTCCCCCTGTTGTTTAAAGAGCAGGACCGTCACACAGCAGGTATGCTTTGGGTGGTGGCTCATCCTCAGCGCTGCAGTGACACTACCATGTGTTAGTGTGTGTTGTGCTGGTGCGAGTGGATCAGACACAGCAGTGCTGTTGGAGGAGGTTATATACCTCTCAGTGTCACTGCTGATCTGAGAATAGTCAGAACCAAACAAAAATATCCAGTTGACAGCGTCCTGCGTCCACAGATGAAGGGCTAGAGGATGACCAGCACACACTGGGCAGTGACAGATGAGCTAGTCTCTCCGACTTTATGTCTACAAGGTGGACCAACGAGGTGAGTGTGTCTAACAGAGTGGAGGGTGAGTGGACACAGTGTTTAAAAACTCCAGCAGCCACTGCTGTGTCTGATCCACTTACACACCACCACTACCACATCAGTGTCACTGCAGCACAAACCATACCTGCAGGTGGACTACAGCCTATAACAGTGTTCCTGTACATACAAAGTATGTGTTCCTAAATCTGTGATCTTTTTGTGTAAATATTGGTACGTTATTGGTTTTATTAAGCTTGTGTTTGGAAAAACGTGGCACCACATTTAGTGTTGCTGTAACACAGCTCCAAGGTCCTGGATTTATAGGGTCGAGCCCCACCTGGGGTCACTGTAGAGGACATTGTAGAGTTTGGTGTGTTCTCTCTGTGTCTGTGTGGGTTTCCTCCAGGTGCCTGATTCCCCCCACAGTCCAAAAAGCACACATTGGTAGGTGGAATGGACATTTAGAAGTGAGTGTATGAGTGAATGTGTGAGTGTGTGGTGCCCTGTGATGGACTCCAGGTTGTGTTCCTGCCTTGCACTCTGATAATATGGGGACCCACTGTGAATTGTAAGTGATTACAGACAATGAATGAATGAATGAATGAATGGGTTAGGGTTACAAGCACAACATTTCATTACTTTAATGAAGCTCACAAATAAGACACAATAGACTGTTGTTTATAAGGTAATATAGCTTATATGGGGTCTTCCTCCATATTATTTCATTTATTTATATATTTTTTTCATTTTCTTTCTGTACCCTTTGCAAGAACCTCCACACATACACACACACCTACCCACCCACACACTCAGAAACACACGATAATACAAGAGGATGAGTGTGAACTTGGTAACATCACACAGCTTTTGTGCACTTTTCAACTCCTCTATGCAACCTGGTGTAGGAAAATATGGATATAGAAGTCTTAAAATCTTTAAATGCTGAATTAGAATTCAAGCACTATCATTTCTGAGTCAACACAAATTGCAAACATCATATATGAGATAATGACTGAAAAGTCTGTGTATCTGAAGGGTATGCTCAAGTGTGTGGATCTCTTTTCATAAATGTGCCATTGAAGCTTGGTGTTTTGCTGCTTTTTTTTCCAGGAGCATTTCAATAATGAAAAAAAAATGCTGATAATATAAAAATACATGACATTGTAGTTCATTAAATAAACCTGCAATTTATATATAAAATATAATATTGAAGTATATAAAAATAAGCCTAACAACTTCTCAAAAACAGTAACAGCCATCAGCTCTCGAGAATGTGTCACCCCATGTTATCTACCACACACACAAACAAAAAAAAATGCATTTATGTACAAACAATCCACTATGTATTAGCGGTTAGTGTGTCATTTTGACACAAAATAAAAGACTGAATGCTGTTTTAAATCATGTGCACATAGGATAGTGTGTCTTGGTTACATGGCAACAGTATGCAAGTCTTTAAGAAATCAGAGTAATACTCCAGAATAAATTAAATGTAAAGGTATATTTCACTTTCATACATTATAGTTTAAGTCAGTGTATCTTTAGAGAGAGGGAGAGGGGATGGTGGGGGCAAGGGGCCAGGGTTAGTTAAAAGCAAAATGGCAGCCCCACCTGATTTAACAGTATTACAGCCTACTTTGAAGGATACAAGACACAGGCAGTGATGGCTATGGCAAAAAAAAGGGCTTGTTCAGGGGCTCATAGGGACTAGCGGCCTACCACAGCTTAAATGCTGGTTCTGTGCTTATGCTGTCCATGTCTGAACCACAGGATTGTGGCAACTTTATGGCAGTGGGCATGGACATTAAATTTGGACTGGTCAGGAGTGGTTAGTTGTTGGTGTTTGGTTTCTGTATGTTTTGACTTTATCCCTGGTGTCTCCTGGCCAGGCAGTGTCCAGCGCAAGCCAAGCTCTTCATCCCCTCTCCATGCGTCCCTCCTCTTCCACCTCTTCCCCCTCCTGGCTTAGAGCTGTGAGGCCGCCTGGCACCCGTCACTCTCCATCACAGGGAAGGGCACCATCTTCACTCACACGAGATGGGATGGTAACCCCAAGCTCATCCACACACCAACATTGACCACGCTGCATGCCCTTGGAGGAGCGACACTGCAGACAAAGGGTATATTCAACTCAAAAACACTGGAACAGAGCATGACACAATTAACCATAAAAATATACAAGTGAACGCATAAACTTATTATGATGATTATGAAATCTTAAACCTGTTTGACTATGCCTACAACACAATGTACTTCATCCTTTTCCGTAGATGTTTTGTCACGTTTGATTCAACTAACTGAATGTAGAGATATATTCTAGTCTTTTGTTTCCCTTTGACTTAATTTGACACAAACTTTTACAAAAGTATTTATCATTTTTAAGAGTAGAGCACTCTGTTACTTTCAAGGTACACGCTACTGAAAATTTAAAAGGGACAGGACACATCCCTGAATAGGAGGCCTATTGTCATTGTATAGTTTCTGCACACAGACCTTCATCAGACCTTCAACACTTCAAATAGGTGTTGATAACAATATCAATTTGCTTAAATATAATGATAGTTGAAAAAATGCATGTCTTACTGTATTTTTACTTTTCATATTGTATTGATTATGATTTGTTATTCGTATTTGTTTTGATCTTTTTGTTAGTCGTTATGATTTGTGGTAAATAGGTAGGTAGTGAGACAGGTAAATTGTGATGTCACACACAGTTCCTACAAAAGCTGCTTTTCCTCCACTCAGCATTTGCCTGATGGAGAATCTAGAAGTCAGCATATTGCAACAGTAAAGGGAGCTTTTTTTTCCAAAACAACGTGCAGATACTTTGAATTTTGCTTGTGTCCTGGTCCTTTGTTTTAGTCTCGCTCTATGTGTGTGCTCATGTACTTTTCTTAGGGTTAAAAAATATATTTATAAATAAAAAAGGCTGCGTGTCACCCTGTAAAGCCCGGAATATTCCTTCAGAAATCAGAGCTGACAGGTAGGTTTTGTCAGGAGCATTTCAGACCATCAGAGAAGAATTCTTTACATATTAATGTCACACACAGAGGTTCAAAAAAGTAGTCCGGCTCGATGGGCGAGTTACAGGGCGTGGCTCACAGTGCTGAGGTGTGCAGCGGTAAAGAAAATATGAGCTTCCGTTGTAACATTAAATATACGTTGTATTTATAGCATTGTACATAATTATTTCTGTTTATATATATGTATAGCTGCGCTATGGTTTTATCTGTGTCAAATACAGAACAGAACAGAAGAGTGGAGCAGTAAATCTGTGGAGCTAGAAGGCAGTCTTTTCTCAGAGCCGCGCGTGCATTGATTAATGCGGGAACGTATAAATCCGCGGGAAACGAAGACAATTATACCGCAATGCACCTTGGGGGCCTTGGAGATAAGGCGGTTTGGTGCAGTTAAAAGCAAAAGAATGAGAGATAATTTCGGAATAGTTTAAGGTGTAGGTCAAGAACACAGAGGAGCAACTAATGTCACGGTTCTCCAAAAGATAAAGCACAGCCTGTTTACGAAACTGAAATCTTCATAAGAGTGAGAGACGATGGTTATAATGAGTCTTGACGATGACGCTCCAGTTCTCATATTACACCCGTTTTAGCACTCCGCCAATTTTTTATTTCCCATCCATTTTATTTGAATTAATTAAAATAAACATGTATAAACTTTAAAATACCACAAAAGGTCAATATAACTTTTACTGTGTTTTTCTTTATTTTTTATGAAACCGACTCCATTTACTGAGTGTGCTGGAGGACTATCACAAAGTTTATGGATTTTATGATCTGTGAGATACCTGTGTGTGTGATTAAAAGTCTTCACATATCTTGCAGGATATCTTTCTCCCAATGATATGCACTTAACTAGAGAAACAAGCCGTGTTTACAAAAGATTATGTTGCTTTCTCCTTGCCCTAAATCTTGTTTAGAGTTTAGAATTGATGGCTTATGTAGAGCTCTTGTAATGGAAATTTCTATTTAATATATAAGCACTGTGCAAATTTCCAAACCCAGATAGCAATGAATGTTTGGCCCAAATGTGGCATATCTGCAGTTTTATGGCCCACATTTGGCCTTGAACGCCGGCATTGACTCAGGGTGAGTCTGGCTGCCTCAGCTCAGCCACAAGTCTGCCTTACATTGGCCAGACATCAGGTGAGTTGTGGACCAAATCTGGGCCAAATCAATATTTGGTCTACATCTGGCTCACACTACACAAACGTAACCCAAGTCAAGCCTGGCTCATGATATTTGGCCCATGTTCCGCCTCACAAAACATTTGCCAGTGCCAAAACCGAGCTTGTAAGCGCCAAACATGACACAGGTTAGGCCCAAAGTGTCTGCTGTCTGGGAAGCCCTTTGAGTGTTAGAGAAAATGTGAAGGGCAGTGTAGAGGCACTTCAGGACCAGGGCTGTGAATCACTGATTTTAAGATTAATATGGCTCTCTGTACCTGCTTTTTTCTGTAGTAACCACGTGTGTCGCAGTTGGGGATGTAGATATCACGGTCAGACTGGAAGACGGTGAGCTCGAGACCCCGCAGCTTAGCATTGAGCAACTTCCGGCATGGAGCCTGTGGAGGAAATGAAAGCACAGAGGGAGAGATGGTAAATATGAGGCAACCTCTTGCATACCTGTCTGATCAAGAATGTGATAAAACTGCTTGGGTATTATTAGTGAGGTTTCAGTTCACATTTGATATTCCTTAATATCCCTCTCTGCTTTTGGTGCTGCTGTTATTCCTCTAAAAACCTTCTCTTTGTTTTGAGTAAAGTTTCTGGACGAAGCTGTCTCTGCTTCACTGATGGCAGTTTAAAAGGTCCAACAATGTGTGATGATTCATTTCCATGAGGGGCTTTCAATTGTCAGGAAAGCACTTGAGTGTTTAAATGGGGCTCACTCAGCACCACTATTTAATGGACGTATGATAATAAGCATGTGAGATATGAGCAAATGTATAAATAAAGGATGCCGTGGAGGGACTAACCTTATCAATTTCACCGCTGTGTGAAGGATCAGGAACTGGGAATACAACAACACAGACAGTCACAGACAGTTAAGTATATTTCAGGGACACATTACATGTAATATAGCCCACACCCCTGACAATGCCAAAATGAACCCATTCTCAGTTTGGCTTGACCGCAGTAGCTTGTAATGGACAGTAGATGGGGTTGTCTGCTGTATGAAATAGCACCATCAGAATGGACAAACTGTCTAATTCTTTAAGTCTCTTTTGATTCATTTTTGTTTCACAGTGAGACCTTTTAACTATAGTCTCATGACCTATAAAACAAATAGGTTAATTACACTGACACATGTAAGCTACACACTTACACACACTTATACAAATGCATCAAGAACAGATGTAAAGACACTGACGTGCACAATGACAGCAAGTGATCTGTTAACCATCAGAACAACTGCACCACCCAAAAGCCTTAACTCATAGAAAAGCTTTCGCACCGCAGAGGAATTTATTGCCATTGCATGCAAACCAGCAGCTATTCCTGGCGTTTTTATGCTCCTGCCCTTCCTCCACTAACATTTCTGTCATCCTACCAGCGTGCTGGACGAGGCGAGTGCTTGCCAATACGTCTCTGGAACCTGAAACACATGCTGCTGCTATTTGCCGGAACGCTTAAAGCGGATTCTGCCTGTCATTCCCATGCTGCATGCTGCCCGGCAGAACGACAGAGCAGAGGAAGAGACTGTGCTGTACAAGCGAAGCTGTGGAGGTACACAGCCAGTACCCATGCGGTCAGGGCAGGGCGAGGCTAGAAACCCTGAACCCCTTAGAAAGTAAAAACTGGAGCAAATCTCTGAGCTCAGAACATTTTGATCACAAGGGAATTTGATGGAGGATTAAACAATACAACAAGCTTTTTGTGATTTTGTCAGAAAAAAAAGAGGCTATCAACATAAACCTAACCATTTAAAGGGAATGGGACATAGTTATTTTAGATTAAAATCGCCTATAATGGTCTTATGCTATATTTCATGGTCCCTCACTAGTCTCCTCCGCCCCCCCCCCCCCCCACCACCACCTCATCATTTGTTTTTTAACCCCTCCTCTTCCTCTGTTTGCTACAAGATATGAAGTGTCCTAAATCTTTACCTGTAGTATACGGTTTTTCTGTGGGAATCGTCTTGCTGTACTTGGCGCAGAAGCCCCTGCCCTGCAGCAGAGCTTGAAGCGGACTGTGCTCCTTTGGAGGGGGCATGCAGCGCAGGCCCTTGGCACAGCTTAGAGTGTACACTCCGCACGGCTCCCCCAAAGCCAAGACGGCTGTGTTGGACGTCCCCACATGGTCCCTGGAGGCCCGACCTGCACCCAGTGGGTCTTTACAGGTTGGGCAGACTTTGTGGGGGCCCAAGCGCCTGGCCACAGTCCAGGATCCGCAGTGTGCCACCAGCAACAGGGTGACAGCGGTCAAGTTGGACAGGAAAGGCATCTTCTTGCGCTGTGGTCTCAGGAGGTTCTCCATGCTCCCGTGAATTCTTCTACAGACGTGGCTGATGCTATTTCTGGCCGTGTGTTCCTCTTTCTTCCAGCCCTGTTCTCTATTTTCTTTACACGTTCCTCACTTTCGACTTGGTGCTCAGCCTGTTCAGTGGCGCTGCAGCCAGAGGGATACGATCCGAGAGTGAGTGAGGCTTTTAAAGATCAGAAAGGCGGTGATAGAGAAAGAGGGGGGGGAGCACAGTTATGACACCTTCAGGGGCTGGGACTGAGAGAGAGAGAGAGAGAGAGGGAGAGGGAGTGTGTGTGTGTGTGTGCATGTGCCTGTGTGTGTGTGAGAGAGAGAAAGAGAGAGATTATTTTTCCTTTCAGAAATGATCAAGCTTTTCTTCCCTCATTACTGTATCTGGAAACTCTCATACCCTGAAATATATCATTAGCTTATTTCAAGCTATCCATAACTTTCTGAATTATACATGAAAACGTTAGACCATTCTGGCAACATATGCCATCGTAGCACAAAGAGGGATTCAGTTTCTCTCCGGATGCCACAGTGAATGCAGCCCTTGCTCTTTAAGTACTGCACCTCTTAACTTAAAGGTGAGCATCAAAAAGTTTGTCTGCTACAGTACACAGTGTTGTGAAGGATGTATGTGCTGTGAATGATAAACAGCACAGTGATGTGTACTGCCTGGACGAAAAAGAGTACTAAGAATAATAATATCATACACTCACTGTCTATTTATCAGCTCCACTGACCGCACAGGAGCACTTTGGAGTTCTACAAGTTCAGACTGTAGTCCATCCTTTGCTCTGCGTATTTTGTTAGTCCATGTTCACCCTGAACCTCAGTGGTCAGAACTCCCACAGGTTGGTGGATGATTCTCAGTGTGTTAGTGTATATTGTGTTGGTACGAATGGGTCAGACACAGCAGTGCTGCTGGAATTTTAAAACCCCATGGTGTCATTGCTGGACTGTGAATAGTCCACGCGTCAAAACCATCCAGCCAACGTCCTGTGAACACTGATGAAGGAATGGCAACCGATGGACTACTCTCTGACTTTGCATCTACAACAAAGTAAGTGTACTTTACAGAGTGGGCAGTGAGTAGGCACAGTGTTTGAAAACCTCAGCACTGCTTGGTGTGAGCCACTGGTAGCAGCACAACACACTGCAACACCATGTATGATACAGTAGCTACTTCGGCTGGTCTTTTGGGGGTCCTGAGCATGGGGGGGTTAAGAAAGTATGCAGCGCAACAGACAGACCACTGTCTGTAATTGCAGAAATACATTGTGCACCTATATGGTGGTGTAGCTGATATAATGGACAGTGAATGTAGAATATTAGAGTGGGTGAACTTATTTTGGCCAGGCAGTGTATAACATAGGGCGGCATGGTGGCGCAGCAGGTGGTGTCGCAGTCACACAGCTCTAGGGGCCGGGAGGTTGTGGGTTCGCTTCCCACTCCGGGTGACTGTCTGTGGAGTTGGTGTGTTCTCCCTGTGTCCGCGTGGGTTTCCTCTGGGTGACTGTCTGTGAGGAGTTGGTGTGTTCTCCCTGTGTCCGCTTGGGTTTCCTCTGGGTGACTGTCTGTGAGGAGTGCGGTGTGTTCTCCCTGTGTCTGCATGGGTTTCCTCCGGGTGACTGTCTGTGAGGAGTGTGGTGTGTTCTCCCTGTGTCTGCGTGGGTTTCCTCCGGGTGACTGTCTGTGAGGAGTGCGGTGTGTTCTCCCTGTGTCTGCATGGGTTTCCTCCGGGTGACTGTCTGTGAGGAGTGTGGGGTGTTCTCCCTGTGTCTGCGTGGGTTTCCTCGGGGTGACTGTCTGTGAGGAGTGTGGGGTGTTCTCCCTGTGTCTGCGTGGGTTTCCTCTGGGTGACTGTCTGTGAGGAGTGCGGTGTGTTCTCCCTGTGTCTGCATGGGTTTCCTCCGGGTGACTGTCTGTGAGGAGTGTGGTGTGTTCTCCCTGTGTCTGCGTGGGTTTCCTCCGGGTGACTGTCTGTGAGGAGTGCGGTGTGTTCTCCCTGTGTCTGCATGGGTTTCCTCCGGGTGACTGTCTGTGAGGAGTGTGGGGTGTTCTCCCTGTGTCTGCGTGGGTTTCCTCCGGGTGACTGTCTGTGAGGAGTGTGGTGTGTTCTCCCTGTTTCTGCGTGGGTTTCCTCCGGGTGACTGTCTGTAAAGAGTTGGTGTGTTCTCCCAGTGTCCGCGTGGGTTTCCTCTGGGTGACTGTCTGTGAGGAGTGTGGGGTGTTCTCCCTGTGTCTGCGTGGGTTTCCTCCGGGTGACTGTCTGTGAGGAGTGTGGTGTGTTCTCCCTGTTTCTGTGTGGGTTTCCTCCGGGTGACTGTCTGTAAAGAGTTGGTGTGTTCTCCCAGTGTCCGCGTGGGTTTCCTCCGGGTGACTGTCTGTGAGGAGTGTGGTGTGTTCTCCCTGTGTCTGCGTGGGTTTCCTCCGGGTGACTGTCTGTGAGGAGTGTGGGGTGTTCTCCCTGTGTCTGCGTGGGTTTCCTCCGGGTGACTGTCTGTGAGGAGTGTGGTGTGTTCTCCCTGTGTCTGCGTGGGTTTCCTCCGGGTGACTGTCTGTAAAGAGTTGGTGTGTTCTCCCAGTGTCCGCGTGGGTTTCCTCCGGGTGACTGTCTGTGAGGAGTGTGGTGTGTTCTCCCTGTGTCTGCGTGGGTTTCCTCCGGGTGACTGTCTGTGAGGAGTGCGGTGTGTTCTCCCTGTGTCTGCATGGGTTTCCTCCGGGTGACTGTCTGTGAGGAGTGTGGGGTGTTCTCCCTGTGTCTGCGTGGGTTTCCTCCGGGTGATTGTCTGTGAGGAGTGTGGTGTGTTCTCCCTGTTTCTGCGTGGGTTTCCTCCGGGTGACTGTCTGTGAGGAGTTGGTGTGTTCTCCCTGTGTCCGCGTGGGTTTCCTCTGGGTGACTGTCTGTGAGGAGTGTGGGGTGTTCTCCCTGTGTCTGCGTGGGTTTCCTCTGGGTGACTGTCTGTGAGGAGTTGGTGTGTTCTCCCTGTGTCCGCTTGGGTTTCCTCTGGGTGACTGTCTGTGAGGAGTGCGGTGTGTTCTCCCTGTGTCTGCGTGGGTTTCCTCCGGGTGAGTGTCTGTAAAGAGTTGGTGTGTTCTCCCAGTGTCCGCGTGGGTTTCCTCCGGGTGACTGTCTGTGAGGAGTTGGTGTGTTCTCCCTGTGTCCGCGTGGGTTTCCTCTGGGTGACTGTCTGTGAGGAGTGTGGTGTGTTCTCCCTGTGTCTGCATGGGTTTCCTCCGGGTGACTGTCTGTGAGGAGTGTGGGGTGTTCTCCCGGTGTCTGCGTGGGTTTCCTCTGGGTGACTGTAAAGAGTTGGTGTGTTCTCCCTGTGTCCGCGTGGGTTTCCTCTGGGTGACTGTCTGTGAGGAGTGTGGTGTGTTCTCCCTGTGTCTGCGTGGGTTTCCTCCGGGTGACTGTCTGTGAGGAGTGCGGTGTGTTCTCCCTGTGTCTGCATGGGTTTCCTCCGGGTGACTGTCTGTGAGGAGTGTGGGGTGTTCTCCCTGTGTCTGCGTGGGTTTCCTCGGGGTGACTGTCTGTGAGGAGTGTGGTGTGTTCTCCCTGTTTCTGCATGGGTTTCCTCCGGGTGACTGTCTGTAAAGAGCTGGTGTGTTCTCCCAGTGTCCGCGTGGGTTTCCTCTGGGTGACTGTCTGTGAGGAGTTGGTGTGTTCTCCCTGTGTCTGCTTGGGTTTCCTCTGGGTGACTGTCTGTGAGGAGTGCGGTGTGTTCTCCCTGTGTCTGCATGGGTTTCCTCTGGGTGACTGTCTGTGAGGAGTGTGGTGTGTTCTCCCAGTGTCCGCGTGGGTTTCCTCCGGGTGACTGTCTGTGAGGAGTTGGTGTGTTCTCCCTGTGTCCGCGTGGGTTTCCTCTGGGTGACTGTCTGTGAGGAGTGTGGTGTGTTCTCCCTGTGTCTGCATGGGTTTCCTCCGGGTGACTGTCTGTGAGGAGTGTGGGGTGTTCTCCCTGTGTCTGCGTGGGTTTCCTCTGGGTGACTGTAAAGAGTTGGTGTGTTCTCCCTGTGTCCGCGTGGGTTTCCTCTGGGTGACTGTCTGTGAGGAGTTGGTGTGTTCTCACTGTGTCTGCGTGGGTTTCCTCTGGGTGATTGTCTGTGAGGAGTGTGGTGTGTTCTCCCTGTGTCTGCATGGGTTTCCTCCGGGTGACTGTCTGTGAGGAGTGTGGGGTGTTCTCCCTGTGTCTGCGTGGGTTTCCTCCGGGTGACTGTCTGTAAAGAGTTGGTGTGTTCTCCCAGTGTCCGCGTGGGTTTCCTCCGGGTGACTGTCTGTGAGGAGTTGGTGTGTTCTCCCTGTGTCCGCGTGGGTTTCCTCTGGGTGACTGTCTGTGAGGAGTGTGGGGTGTTCTCCCTGTGTCTGCGTGGGTTTCCTCTGGGTGACTGTCTGTGAGGAGTGCGGTGTGTTCTCCCTGTGTCTGCGTGGGTTTCCTCCGGGTGAGTGTCTGTAAAGAGTTGGTGTGTTCTCCCAGTGTCCGCGTGGGTTTCCTCCGGGTGACTGTCTGTGAGGAGTTGGTGTGTTCTCCCTGTGTCCTCGTGGGTTTCCTCTGGGTGACTGTCTGTGAGGAGTGTGGTGTGTTCTCCCTGTGTCTGCATGGGTTTCCTCCGGGTGACTGTCTGTGAGGAGTGTGGGGTGTTCTCCCTGTGTCTGCGTGGGTTTCCTCTGGGTGACTGTAAAGAGTTGGTGTGTTCTCCCTGTGTCCGCGTGGGTTTCCTCTGGGTGACTGTCTGTGAGGAGTTGGTGTGTTCTCACTGTGTCTGCGTGGGTTTCCTCTGGGTGATTGTCTGTGAGGAGTGTGGTGTGTTCTCCCTGTGTCTGCATGGGTTTCCTCCGGGTGACTGTCTGTGAGGAGTGTGGGGTGTTCTCCCTGTGTCTGCGTGGGTTTCCTCTGGGTGACTGTAAAGAGTTGGTGTGTTCTCCCTGTGTCCGCGTGGGTTTCCTCTGGGTGACTGTCTGTGAGGAGTTGGTGTGTTCTCACTGTGTCTGCGTGGGTTTCCTCTGGGTGACTGTCTGTGAGGAGTGCGGTGTGTTCTCCCTGTGTCTGCATGGGTTTCCTCTGGGTGACTGTCTGTGAGGAGTGTGGTGTGTTCTCCCTGTGTCTGCATGGGTTTCCTCCGGGTGACTGTCTGTGAGGAGTGTGGTGTGTTCTCCCTGTTTCTGCGTGGGTTTCCTCCGGGTGACTGTCTGCAAGGAGTGTGGTGTGTTCTCCCCGTGTCCGCATGGGTACCCTCCGGGTGCTCCAGTTTCCTCCCACAGTCCAAAAACACACGTTGGTAGGTGGATTGGCGACTCGAAAGTGTCCGTAGGTGTGAATGTGTGTGCGTGTCTGTGTTGCCCTGGCGCCCCCTCTAGGGTGTATTCTTGCCAGAGGTAGGCTCTGGAGCCACCGCGACCCTGAACTGGATAAGCGCTTACTGATAATGAATGAATGAATGAAGAGTGTATAACATTACATTGAGATGACATCCATTTTAACGATCATTACAGTTTGTATTATAATTATTGTTATCTCTATAAGACCAAAATAATGCAACATTCTTTCAGTTCTGAATCATTATTTAGTGCATTCATCTAAATCAAAGTTTTATTTCCATATAAATATATGCTTTTTCTCCTTCATACTCTCAGCTTCTGTATATGTATATGTGTACACACACACACACTACACACATATGTATGCTGCAGAAGGACAGATTTATCTGGGTAATTGTGGCCAGAGTTCCCCATGGATTTAGCACAGTATGATCCAGTGGCTTGTAATGCAGCAGATATCTGCTCAACCATTTCAGTCTATTCTCCAGGGGGAGATTTTGTGACATCTGCGTGCATTTCCTTTAACCTGAATACCACTAAGCTAGAGCTTGGAAGAGATGTTCTGTGCCGTTGTCTACAGCAATTATCAAAGATAGCAAAGATTCCATGTTGTGGAAGATTCAACTTCAAACGTCCAAAAAGTGAGCGTCATCTTTGTAACGAATGCATCGGAAACAGGTTGTTATATTTGAAAGAATATTTTTCTGTCTTTGAAAGGCCAAAGGAAGGCCACAGACTGGGTGCTTTGAAATCTGTGGTGTTTATGACTGTGCTGTCTTCGGTTCATAAGCAGCCGGGAGGGTCTTTTAAGGGGAAAGTTTGTTTATTTGACACTGTCACAAAAGACTAGGAGTTTTGCGATATCAAAGATAAGCTGGAATGAGCTGAAGCAAACAGGATTTAGATGTTTATCTAACTGTATTGACATGTGTGGTCCTCACACCACCCTCAAACAAAGATATGTTTGGCCCCAGCCTATCAACTGTACTGTCTGAACAGAATCTACAGAGGAGTGTTTCTTTCAGATGAACAGCTGTTAGACAAAACTTCCTTGCACTCAGGGAAAAGCCATCAGGCTGGGGTTCTCTGTCTCTCTGCTTGAATGTCAGCTGGCTGGCGTTCATATTAGAGATGATTCATCTCGGCTAAGTAAGCAAAATCACCTGTGTCTTGCATTCCCATCTAAGGCCTAGACCAGTACAGCCCAGCCCTTTGCTCGATTTCCACATGTTTTGTCAGGATAAAGTTCCAAGAGGAACACCAGGCTAATGAGGGTTCTTGTTTTCCAAACTTGCTCCACAGGACTACACTTTTTCCTCCCCACCTCTGTCCATGAGCCAGTGAGAAAACGCTGTGCAAATTCTCATGCTCTTTTTTCACTTAATAAAATGTCCACATGTCCACAAACACTTTGACTGCTTTCACTGAACACTGTGTTTCCATATTGAGGTTTTTTTTTTCTACGCAATTGTTCACAAGCTCATCCAACAGGTTTTTTTTAATTGGGCTTTTTGTTATCTATAATTATTGGTTTTGAGATAGTAAACCAGGTTTGAAGCATCCAAAGGCAGCTGCCTGGAAATATATCACTTCTGAATATGGAAACTGGATGGAAATGATCTGACGAATGGTCCAAGTGTAAGATTGCACATTTATACAGCTTTACAGAATGGATATCATTTTGAGATCATATTGTTCCCAAATTTGAAATTTCAGTGTCTCAAACAGGAATATTCAGACCACCATGGTTTCTTATATCATAAACCTAAGAAACCAATCCTGTCAACTTGCAGGAGAGGAGGTGGGGACAATTTGCATATTAGTTCTGTACTGTATGAAGGCTGGGGCGGCATGGTGGCACAGCAGGTAGTGTCGCACTCACACAGCTCCAGGGACCTTTAGGGTTTCCTCTGGGTGACTGTCTGTGAGGAGTGTGGTGTGTTCTCCCTGTGTCCGTGTGGGTTTACTCCGGGTGACTGTCTGTGAGGAGTGTGGTATGTTCTCCCTGTGTCCGTGTGGGTTTACTCCGGGTGACTGTCTGTGAGGAGTGTGGTGTATTTTCCCCTTTTTCGTGTGGGTTTCCTCCGGGTGACTCTCTGTGAGGAGTGTGGTGTGTTCTCCCTGTGTCCGTGTGGGTTTCCTCTGGGTGCTCCAGTTTCCTCCCACAAAAACACATGTTGGTAGGTGGATTGGCGACTCAAAAGTGTCCTTAGATGTGAGTGTGTGAGTGAATGTGTGTGTCTGTGGGTGTGCCTCCAGGGTGTATTCCCGCCTTGCGCCCAATGATTCCAGGTAGGCTCTGGCCCCACCGCGACCCTGAACTGGATAAGGGTTACAGAAAATGAATGAGTGAATGAATGAAGAGAGTAGAGTTATTAATGGATTTGTTTCATGGAAATAACTTCTCAATACGCAGTTTTGTTGAACAGAGAAAAGTTTTAGGGGTTTAACTGATGACCAGAGGGGGACTTGAAGTACTACTTGACTGCTGGAGTGGCGTATGAGCGGGGTGGATGTGGTGGATCCGCCCCGGAGTAGCTCTCTGATTCTCGGATTGGTTTAAAGAGATTTCACCGCGCCTCCATTGGCGCTCCGTGTCCCCGACCTCTGATGTAAACAGGAAAAAGTCCTACACACTTTAGACTAGTTTTCCAGTTGCTTAGCTGATGGAGAGCTTAGCTAGAAGTAAACACAAGTGGCCTTAAACATCCTCGTTTATTTTCTACTGATGTGAGGTAAGGATTTCAGCGGAATATGATCTCCGGTGACCGCAGACTGTTCCGGTAGTGTCAGCGGTGTTGGGTTTCAGGTTTCTTGGGCTTTGTACGGGGGTGGTTAGCTAGGCTAAAGCGAGCGCCGAGCGAGAAATGAAGTTACACTCACTGCCATTGTGTAGCCGTTAGCACTTAGCTAGCTAGTTTGACTAGGTTGAAAACCGGCTCTGGCTGCAGTCAGTGCCATTTTAGCGACTGTGTGTGTCTTCTAAAATATCCTCAGTGTGGTGACAGCTCTCTGTTTGGCAAACAAAGTATGTAAAACATGTTATTGGCGCGCTGTAGTTAGCCGGTAATGTTGGAGGGCCCGAACGCGTCTCAGACTTGAGTTCTAACCGTAAAGACACGTTAACACAGCAGTCTTTTCTGAACGCTTTTTAAAACAGCCGTCTGCTTATCGACCTTTTCCTCAGGACTCCCCCGTTCAGGCAGCGACTACATCATTATATCGTCATCACGACGTCACTCAGTCAGCGAAATGACGTCACGACAGAGTCCAGTTCTCAGGCTGGTCCTCAGCCAGAAAGACCAGAAGAAGAATGGATTCATGATGCAGCAGTACACACTGGGGGCTGTTCTCATTGGCAAGACATTAGCTTGTGTATCTTCGTTATTTGGGTGTTTTATACTTTCTTTCCACCTTTTTGAACCTTTTTTTAAATAGTTGGATGTAAGCTGGGCACTGGACTATGATGTCAAGCAAGAGCACACTCGATACACACTCATAAACTCACACCTATGGACTCTTTTGAGTCACCAATCTACCTACCAACCTGTGTTTTCGGACCAAGGTAGGAAACCGGAGCACCCGGTGGAAACCCACCCAGACACAGGGAGAACACACCAAACTCCTCACAGTCATCCGGAGCGGGCTCGAACACACAACCCCAGGACCCTGGAGCTGTGTGACACTGGCGCTACCTGTTGCGCCACCATGCCACACTTCTTAGCATTCATGCTACGGAGAAACAGCATGTGTGTCCAGTTATATAAATAAAATAAAGGCAACAGATAAAGGGACATTGCTTGCAGGTGACTAATGACTGATGGGGTCCTAAAGAGATTTTAATGCATTTTGACCTTCATCCACATAAACTGCATTTTGGTTTTTTGAAGATATTAAAAAACTCTGTTTCAGTGTGCTGGGTAGACAGCAAACCTCTGTCTGTTTCCTTCCATAGCGTCCATATGACCTCGATATGATTTGTTGTCAGTTTAGTTCTTTGTCCTTTCCACCACACTGAGAACACATTTCTGTAGGGGTGCGCGTCAGGCCATGGCTTGGGGTTCGCCTCGACCTGTTGCCTACAGCGTAGGTTTGAAGCAGAAGTACAAAAATTAGAATTGTCAGTGATTTTATTCAATGTTGACGTGCATCTTGTTTCAAATGAAATCAAAGAGCTTAATTTCAAAATGCTGTTCGTTAAGGAGCTTAATCAATGACATATTGATTGAATTTTTTTTACTTTGAATTTTATTAATGTGCGTTTTCCAAATCTGAATATTTCACCACCACAGAATTTCAAGTTTATCAAATGCCATACAAAAATAATTAAAATGTAACATATCAAAAATTCAGATTAAAATATTTATGTCATTGATTTAGCTCCATAGTCTGTCCATTTATAACAGGGTTTATTTTAAATGAGATTTTTTAACGTAAAATATAAGAACTCTTTTATAATGCTGCGTGAAACCATTTTTTTTTTAAAAATACTTCTTTAAGAAGGTGCTTAATACAGAACATTTTATTCCTGTAATTACAGTATAGCATTAAAGGGAATGTCGATGATTCTGGGAAATTGCTGTTCTCTCTTGTTTGTTGACATTCAGAAGCTCTGCGTCTTTTTAAGATGGAACAGTATGTTTGAAAAAAACAAAAAACAAATGTTGATTGTATGTGGCTGAAGTTTAACTTGTACATTTTTATTTACGGTTTAAATTAGTTAAACATTGCATTTCTGTGCTATTTTTTTTTGTTTTGTAGCATGTTCAATCTGTGTTTACTTCTATGCAGTTTGTAGTCTCCTGAATTTAGTCTCCTGAATCTGAAACAGCAGAAAAGCTATGGAGCAGTAGTAGAAGAGTTCTCAGCTTTATTTATGCTTTTCAATGTTTGAAGGTCTCACCCTGCTGTGAACAGAAAGAGAAAGCCTAGCATATCAGACCGTGTTTCTTTGTTTTCTTATTTATTTACTAAAACTTGGGCTTCATAAATATATATTAGACCGGTTAGAGAGCTAGCAAAGAGTGAGGAAACATTCTTTAAAATGTATTAAAATAGTTTTTTGATTAAAACTGTGAACATTGCATTTAAACTGTGTTGTGTATGTGAAACACAATGAAAAGTTGTCTGTGATTTATAAATGCAACACTTGTAGCCCTGTCAAATTATAGCCAGGCTTTTTATGTTTAACTTCATGATGTTTTGGGGAGACTAAAGGCTCCTCATCTCTTGAGATCCATTCATATTGAAACTTGGAAGAGGACATTCTGTTGTAAAATTAAAATTTGTGCAAACATTCTATCAATCAAAGCTGTTCAAACATGTGCATTGCAGTCATAGCAAGGTTATTATGGGCTCTTCCATGCAGTAATTATATTAGAAAATAAGTTGCCGCTTGACTGCACTTTCTGAGCATCTGTCCACAACTGGAGAATTCTAAATCTTGTGTCAATGTTTTTGTTTCCACTGTTTTTTCCAAACAAGATGGACGACATCAATTTACACTACAGGTTCCTGAACTGGAGGCGTAGGATCAGAGAAATCAGGGAAGTGCGTGCTGTGCGCTATCAGGAGCGCTACAAGCGCATGCTGAAGGATGGTGACACTCTGAGGTGGGTCTTCCAGTGAGTCGAGCCTCAAGTGCCATTTACTTCATTTAATTTAGCGTCCTTAGAAATAAACTGAGGCATTAGCGTATAGGCCTGTAGCTTTCATTTGATTAATATGTGATTTACTAACAAGCAGTGCATTAAAATGAATAGTGTTTGGGGGTTTTTTTGGTTGTAATAGTTCAACTTTCAATATTCCAATAATTTGTATGTCAGTTCCTTATCATGACTTTCTGTCCTCTTTGTTTATGAATGCCACAGTCAGAACAAAGCCCAGGGCTTATGTTTCCCTGAAAAAACTGTGGCATGTCAGCGAGGTTGACTTGGGAATGAAAAGCATGTTACGTGTGTGCATCAGTTCCTACCCAAAACACAAACCAGGCTGACTCTCTCAACCCCACTTATTGAAACAATTATAATCGCAGGGAATGTTATGGGCTGCTTGTTGTTTTGGTCAGCAATAGATGAAAGGCAGCTCTGACGTATCGGAAAAAGCATCAGTCTTTTGTGCAATATGTTGTTTGAATTCCACTAAACATATGATATCTTTTTTGGGGCTGCTCTTCTATTTGAGTCTTCTGTTGAGAATTCAATGTAACTGCAATATTTAATTAAAGATTGTTTATATTTACAGTTGTGAGGAAGTTTGATATATTCAGGATTGATGTATACATACATTCAGTCTTTGTCTTTGATAGCAACGTATGAAACCATTTTTAAATAATTGTACAATATGGCCAAAATATTTATCACAATATATTTCTTCAGTTCTGTCAGTATGATATAATTCTGATATCAATAGGAACAATAAAAGTGACATGACATCACCATTAAACAACAACCTCTTGGCTTTGTCAATATTAATATTTTAAAACTTACTTTAAAATTGAGTGAAACGAACTGCTGTGAGGAGTGTGGTGTGTTCTCCCTGTGTCGCAGTGGGTTTCCTCCGGGTGACTGTCTGTGAGGAGTGTGGTGTGTTCTCCCTGTGTCTGCGTGGGTTTCCTCCGGGTGACTGTCTGTGAGGAGTGTGGTGTGTTCTGTCTGTGTCTGTGTGGGTTTCCTCCGGGTGACTGTCTGTGAGGAGTGTGGAGTGTTCTCTTTGTGTCTGCGTGGGTCCGGGTGCTCCGGTTTCGTCCCACAGTCCAAAAACACACGTTGGTAGGTGGATTGGCGACTCAAAAGTTTGTGTGTGTGTGTGTTGCCCTGTGAAGGACTGGCGCCCCCTCCAGGGTGTATTCCCGCCTTGTGCCCAATGATTGCAGGTAGCCTCTGAACCCACTGCGACCCTGAACTGGATAAGGGTTATAGACAATGAATGAATGAATGAAACGAAATGATGGTCAGTCACTGACAGATGCTGTAAATAATATAAATTTAAATGTTGAAAATGTGTTATAATTACTATTGAAACATTTTATATTGCAATGTATATTGATATTGAATAATTGTTCAGCCAGGCAGTGGTCATGTTGGTCAAACGTGACAAATTCACAGCAGCTGCTACTCCCTCTAGGAGATGCATCATACAAATATAATGTCAGAGCCTCTTGAACTTAATATGAATGCTTAATTTGTACGTTTAAAATAGCTTAATTTAATTGTTTATTAAATAAAAATGTTTGTTTGTTTTGATTGTTGTTGACCTGATATGTACCTATAGCAACAGTGCTTTTAGATGAATACTTTCTAAATTGATTTTCTTTTGCCTTCCTGCTGTAGTTACCAAGGGAACTCAGATGAAGTTGGCTGCTATGTAGCTTCGCGGCCCTTATCAAAGGGAAACTGCTACTTTGAAGTAAGTGCCACATCAGTGTTAAGAGCCTTTTCCGTTCCAGGTATTACATGAATACATTGTATACGAGTAAATCTGCTGCTTTTAACTGAGAAATTCAGATTCACGGACAATACTAATTTCAGCTTGCAATTGCTTCCATAAGTCTTTTTTTTTTTTCACTGCTACCATTTAAAGTTGGCTCTTTTTCAGGATGGAACCCAGGTTTCTTTCAAGCAAAACCACAGCGCCTGTTTTGACAGCAGTGCAAACATCTTATGATATTTCCATTCACTGAAAGATGGAAACAGATTTGAAATGTAAATTCTATGTAAATTGAGCTTGAAAATCACATAATAAGGAATATCCTGTCACGTGCTTTTATGTCCGTTCTGAAAATTGTTTTCCCTTGTTTTCCTATAATAAGAGTATAGATATCTTCCATTAGAGTCATGGGACACAGACCTCTGGCTTCTGTAAACTCTAGAACACAGCAGGACACGTCATTGGAACACCAACTCTGTACAAAGCTATACTTTTACACTTCCCAGTTCACTCGGTTCCATTTGCAAAGGTCTATTGGATAGACACAATATGGCCTGAGACGTTTTTTTAATGATACAGAATCAAATTCTTTGGACAAGTAGGTTAAACATGCATGCTGCATTCTAGAGGTAGTGACACCCGTGATTTATACTCGTATGTATGTTGGAATATAATTCATCTTGATCAACACTTGCATGATATTGCCAACTCTAGCAAATAAGCAAGGTTGTATGTACTCCCCAGAACATACCGCACTTCTTTAGCTGGTGAAGGCATGTAAGCTTTACCTGTCCTGAAACATTTGTCATAAAATGCAGTTTGGGAAAAAGAGGATTCAGGTGATTTAATGCGGGAAAGCCTGCGAGGTTTGTGCTGTAAATTAGATTTTGGGAGAGGGCACGCAGTGGTTGATTTATGGAGCTGGGCTGAGGCCGCCCGGATGAGAGGCAGATTCTGCCGAGCTGTGGGTTGCTGGCAGCACAGCCTGGTTTGACGGACTTCCTCTCCTGAGCATTGGAGCTGGAAAGTAACACCCTGTCCATTATCCTGCTGCACTGCAAACTCATGTGGCTCAGTGCTCAGCCTGGCTCAAGTCACTACAGCACCCCTCCCAGAAACTGACTTCTGTCACTTAATGAGATTCTCACAATAACAAACGTGTAACAAGTGGGTCAAGACTTTGTATAACTTTCATGATATTCTACATTGGGCACGAGAAGTCTCATCATTTGCTATACCTATCTTTACACTTATATGGTGTCTTTCTAGACACCCAAGGACGGTTTAACAATCCACGCTGCTCAGAACGCTCAGAACACTCAATCCACACACAGCGAGCACTGCGTACTCTCAACCAGGAACGACCGTCCACCTGGAGGACTGCATCAGGCACTAGGATTTCACCCAGGACAGAGTGCCAATCCATATCTGGGCAAAGACATATTCACTCACACAAACAGACATTCATTCATATACACACTCATTCACTCACACACCAGGACATTTTATTAGAGAGGCCAATTCACCTACCCTCCATGTGTTTTTTTTGGACTGTGGGAGGAAACCGGAGCCCCCGGAGGA
The DNA here is from genome assembly GCF_029633855.1 of Hoplias malabaricus. NCBI lineage: Eukaryota > Metazoa > Chordata > Actinopteri > Characiformes > Erythrinidae > Hoplias > Hoplias malabaricus. Next base: position 14,676,447 of record NC_089804.1, read on the forward strand.
AACCCACGCAGACACAGGGAGAACACACCACACTCCTGACAGACAGTCACCCGGAGGAAACCCACACAGACACAGGGAGAACACACCACACTCCTCACAGACAGTCACCCGGAGGAAACCCACGCAGACACAGGGAGAACACACCACACTCCTCACAGACAGTCACCCGGAGGAAACCCACGCAGACACAGGGAGAACACACCACACTCCTCACAGACAGTCCACCCAGATGGGACTTGAACCCAAGATTCGCTGAGAGGCGAACGTGCTAACCACTAAGCCACCGTGCCGCCCACGGTGCTCATTAAGTTTATTTTGAAGACAGCAATATCTGTTTCCTTTACAGCCGGTCAGTTGCTTAGGTATTTATTGTTTGTAATGTAATAAATAAACCACTCTTTAATCAGCTTATGAGCAGTCTGTATGCATTGTGATGCACTGAAGAATCTAAAACCAATACAAAGAAGCTATTGCTGTAAAGAACGGATTTGTTTCTTCAAATCAAACCTAGTTACTGAAAGCAAATGAAGAGGAAAAAAAATGAGTTCCATACAGTTAGACAACAAGTATGATGGGCTTCATCAGTTTACAAAGGTAGCTGTTGTGTTTGTGGTGTGCTTAGCATTGACTCTCACTATTTTAACTGATGTTACAGCACAGCACTGTGTGTGTGTGTGTGTGGGGGGGGTAAGGAACAAAACTCATGAATTCATGTGCATTTCTGCCCCAAATTAGTTTTTTCTGGTGTTGACATTTTCAAGTGTTGAGTTGAGTGTGATTGATACTTCTGGATGATGTCATGCATCTGTTTGTGACTCATTTCAACGAGAATCCCCTGGATCATGGGAGTTTAGGAGCTTGGAGTTTAAATTTTTTTTTTCCCCCCCATAAAGGTCATACGCCTGGTGGAATATGCGTCAGCGGCACGCTCATGTTTCCTTGTCACACTTTCGCAGGAGTTTCATTTCACCTCCTTTGGCCCTCAAGCAGTAACCCGCTCGCCCAGCGCTCACACACAACCACTGTTGAACCTTTAGCTCTTTCAGCTCTTTCTCTTGTTTAAACAACCTCATTCACTCAAAAAAAAAGCTCCAGCATGATCTAAAGCCATCTGTTTTTTTAGGAAGATTGCGTGTGTGAATCAGTTTTGTCCTTAGTCAAGTGGAAATTTTCACTATTAGCTTAATTGATTATTTTCCCTGGAAGCATGTGATGGAATTGTGTAGCTGCTGAGTTCACGGCAGGGTACTCTTTTGAGGAATGACATGTCCTTGGTGTGCAAGGCACATTAAATTCTCGGTAGGACCTTTGTAGCATGACAGGCGAACATTAATATTTAGCACATGCTTTTAAGATTTAGAGTAGCTTCATAAAGCTTGGAGAGCAAATCCTCGAAAGAGTCAATAGGAGAGGGCAGGGGGAGTCGGGAGGGGTGGGGGGGCCATAAATTTACAGGAACTTCAGAAGACACTCTCTCAGGCTATGAATAAGCTTTGGCTCTTATTCATAGCCTGAGAAAGAGTCTCCTCTACTGCATAGTTTTTGGAGTAGGAAGAATTGGATAGGCAACAGCTGTATAGCAGCCATCCTTCTGGAGATGGCTACAAACATTAAACCACATGGAGCGGGATCTAACCTCAGCAATTAAATTTCATTATCGTCATTATTTAAGTATTCCGTGAAAGGATGTAATCAGAGTAGTCGAGAAATTTTGTCAGGGAATGTTAGCCGTCTAATGAGGGTAAGCGATTTAGGTTTGCATCCATTGTTTTCAAAAATTGCTGTTCAAGATCTAGTTCAGGAAGTTAGACGCAAGTAGTATTGTTATTGTATGGGGCTCCTTCTATACACCTTCTGGATGGTAGGGCGTGGATGAGTGTATTGCGCAGTTGAAATGTTTTGCATGCAGGCAGGTTACATTAATAGCAGGTTACTTGCCATGACTCTGTCCTGTGACTCAGTACACCTCAGGTCTGTTATTCCTGGCAACCTTTCTTTTAAAATGTACACAGCCTTAAGCACTGCGTTGCATACCCCTCCCACTGCCCCTCATCATGTTAGTCATGTCAGTAATATTGCTTATAAAGTCTTAAATTGCAGCCATGGGCTCTATTGCTGATAATCTCCTAACCATCACAAGAATTAGTGAAGCATAACAGTCAAATTTAGTATTAATCCAGCCCCAAATAACACAAGACACAGCAAGGCTTTGTTATAATAGAGTTGTGTATAAATGGACTGATGTGAGTCTGTGGTCCTGCAGGTGACCATAATGGACACCGGCGTCAGGGGGACAATTGCTGTCGGGCTGGTTCCTCAGTACTACAAGCTTGACCATCAACCAGGCTGGCTACCACACTCAATTGCCTACCATGCTGATGATGGAAAGTAAGTTCTGCAAATGATGTGGTTTAATTGCTGTCAGTTGAATCATGATGAGTGGGTCATTAATAATTAGAATGTATTGTTACCATTGTCAGTTATTAATAATAAATAACATTAATAAGCAAATATGAATCTACCAATTTGATGTTGTTTTTGTTCTGCTGTTTTGTTTGATGAGAAACGCTTCCAAATGAACAGCTAATCAGATGTCAGCGCTAAAAGCCTGCTGACTTTGACTCTGCTACTCCCCTCAGACTGTATAATGGCAATACTGTTGGTCAGCAGTTTGGCCCCAAGTGCAACCGCGGCGATCGGATAGGCTGCGGAATCTATGCAGACACTTTTGATGCTGGACTCACAACTGTGTTTTTCACCAAGAACGGTAAAGAGGTGAGTCAGTTTTGCTCAGAATGAAAGCCAATGTAAACCCCCTCCATTACAGAAATAGCTGTATGTCATATGTATGTGCATGCATGTAAAGCATATCATCTGATTATTCTTGTTAGGTGTCTGTCAGTTTACCATGGCATAGTACAGGAGGATTTGTTCTTTTAGATGAGGGATACCTGCACTGTGAAAAAAAAAAACACTGTAAATTTACAGCAAGTCTGCTGCAGTATTTTATTGTAATACTCAATTACAGTAATATGCTGGAGATTTGAAATACAGTAGTGTTGCTGTAAAAATACGGTAAATGGCTGGGAACTCTGCTGCCAGTATTTTACTGTAAGTTGCAGTATTTACAGTAAATTATTGTATTATTTAATTACAGTAATATGCTGTAAATTTGAAATACAGTAGTGTTCCTGTAAAATACAGTAAATGGCTGGGAACCCTGCTGCCAGTATTTTACTGTAAATTGCAGTATTTACAGTAAATTATTGTATTATTCAATTACAGTAATATGCTGTAAATTTGAAATACAGTAGTGTTGCTGTAAAAATACGGTAAATGGCTGGGAACTCTGCTGCCAGTATTTTACTGTAAATTGCAGTATTTACAGTAAATTATTGTATTTAATTACAGTAATATGCTGTAAATTTGAAATACAGTAGTGTTCCTGTAAAATACAGTAAATGGCTGGGAACTCTGCCAGTATTTTACTGTAAATTGCAGTATTTACAGTAAATTATTGTATTATTCAATTACAGTAATATGCTGTAAATTTGAAATACAGTAGTGTTCCTGTAAAAATACAGTAAATGGCTGGGAACTCTGCTGCCAGTATTTTACTGTAAATTGCAGTATTTACAGTAAATTATTGTATTTAATTACAGTAATATGCTGTAAATTTGAAATACAGTAGTGTTCCTGTAAAAATACGGTAAATGGCTGGGAACTCTGCCAGTATTTACTGTAAATCACAGCATTTATAGTAAATTATTGTATTATTCAATTACAGTAATATGCTGTAAATTTGAAATACAGTAGTGTTCCTGTAAAATACGGTAAATGGCTGGGAACCCTGCTGCCAGTATTTTACTGTAAATTGCAGTATTTACAGTAAATTATTGTATTATTCAATTACAGTAATATGCTGTAAATTTGAAATACAGTAGTGTTGCTGTAAAAATACGGTAAATGGCTGGGAACTCTGCTGCCAGTATTTTACTGTAAATTGCAGTATTTACAGTAAATTATTGTATTTAATTACAGTAATATGCTGTAAATTTGAAATACAGTAGTGTTCCTGTAAAATACAGTAAATGGCTGGGAACTCTGCCAGTATTTTACTGTAAATTGCAGTATTTACAGTAAATTATTGTATTATTCAATTACAGTAATATGCTGTAAATTTGAAATACAGTAGTGTTCCTGTAAAAATACAGTAAATGGCTGGGAACTCTGCTGCCAGTATTTTACTGTAAATTGCAGTATTTACAGTAAATTATTGTATTTAATTACAGTAATATGCTGTAAATTTGAAATACAGTAGTGTTCCTGTAAAAATACGGTAAATGGCTGGGAACTCTGCTGCCAGTATTTTACTGTAAAATTTATACGAATTTTTTTGCAGTGTGGCTTTATTTTTCAGGGTTTAGTGTCACCTTTATGGGGCCTTCTTTGCATGGGAAGGTCACAGGAATGAGAAACGTCCAGCTTCAAGTAAATCAGATGATGGTGCACTTTGAAAAAGTTGTTTGGCACTTTTAGGTTTGGCCAAGTTGACAAGACTGCCGGTGATGTAACAAACAAGCTATGCATTGTGGGGAAATGCTTGCAGTGAGAATGTGCATAAGCACTTCACTAATGCGCTGGCAAATATTTACATACCAGTAATGAGCTTCTGTTTCTGAATTGCACCAGTTAATAAGCTCATGTGCTGAAGTTCAGGGCCAACAGAAATCTAGTCATCATTTCCCGGCAAGTTCTCCCATAGCCCCTATTTCAGTTTCACATGTGTTACATGATTTGTGAACAACCGCCATGTCATAACTTCCAGTTAATTGTGATCATTAAAATTAACATCCAGCCAACTATTACTATTAACTCAGGCACATGCAAAAAATAATTAATCAACGCCTTATTTCTCAGTCAGTGTATGTCTGTTTTTGTGGGGTACAGGTGGGCTCTGTGGTGGTGCCTGTGGCTCCAGATGGACTCTTCCCTGCTATCGGGATGCACTCTCTGGGGGAGGAAGTGAGAATAAACCTGCAGGCTGAGTGGGGAACAGAGGAAGAGGATAGCGTGATGATGGTGGACAGCCATGAAGATGAGTGGGGACGACTATATGACGTCAGGGTCAGCGGAACGGTAAGCCAAGAACGTGATAAGAGGCTTTAGTTGTGTTTGTACTATTTGTTTCCTATTAAGGAAGAGGGGGAAAAACTGTTGCATTGTTCTCTCTCCAAGAAATAAATTGTGATTAATTGTTTGTTATGATTTAATGATTATTAATTGTAATTTACACTGGAAAATTTGCTATTGCAGAATTTGATCATTCCAGTTTTGAAAGCGTGGTCTTGCAATACTGTGATTAAACATGCATCTCAAATATGAACCTTTTTTTTACTGGCCCCAGAACAGCGAGATAGTGTTTTACCAAACCGTAGTGAATTATGAAAGGTCTGGCTCGGAGCTTCAGGTTGCTTTCGTCTTGGCTGACTGTGCTCATGTAGTTTACAGCATCTCCGCTCTTGCGAAAAAACACCTGGAGGGCTAGTATTACAGAGAAAGGTGCTTCCATGCCAGGCATGTGGTGTTTTTTGATTTTTTTTTTTTTTTTTTTTCAAACAAGATTCCATTGTGACAAAATGGCAGATAGCAGGAGATGTTGTGTCAGAGGTGGTTGTCTTCACCTACAGTACTAAAGTGAGTTCAAAATGAAATGTGTAGTATGCTTGGATGGACTGATATGTCCAACTTGTTTGATTATAGGGAAAATATTTTTTTATAGGGATGAAATAAAGGAATATGTTTATAAAAAAAAAACTCTGCTCAAACGTCGTCACACAGCTCCAGGGGCCTGGAGGTTGTGGGTTTGATTCCCGCTCCTGGTGACTGTCTGTGAGGAGTGTGGTGTGTTCTCCCTGTGTCTGCGTGGGTTTCCTCCGGGTGACTGTATGTGAGGAGTGTGGTGTGTTTTCTCTGTGTCTGCGTGGGTTTCCTCCGGGTGACTGTCTGTGAGGAGTGTGGTGTGTTCTCCCTGTGTCTGCGTGGGTTTCCTCTGGGTGCTCCCGTTTCCTCCCACAGTCCAAAAACACGTTGGTAGGTGGATTGGCGACTCAAAGGTGTCCGTAGGTGTGAGTGTGTGAGTGAATGTGTGACTGTGTTGCCCTGTGAAGGACTGGCGCCCCCTCCAGGGTGTATTCCCGTTTTGCGCCCAATGATTCCAGGTAGGTTCTGGACCCACCGCGACCCTGAATTGGATAAGCAGTTACAGATAATGAATGAATGAATGTCAACTATGTGATCAGAACAGCAGCCAGCACAGCCTGCTACTTACTGGACCCCATGGCACTCTAACAATATTGCAGTGGAGTATTTTTAACATTTTTAAACGGTGACATCTACAGCAGTGTTTAGAAAACACCAAACTAGTCTCTGGCCCTTCAAAATCTATGTGGCTTTTTAATTGTTTTCTTCTGTGGCCTCAGTGCAGGAGGTGTTCTAGTTCTCCTGTACCATTAAGTCAAAGAAGTCAAAGAGAAGCCTCTACCTGCATATCTCCAAGCAACCCAGAGCTGATAAAGGCATGTTATGACAAGCATTCAGAGTTTGGGCATGGAAAACTGAGGACTGACTACTCAAAAGTGACTAATGTGGAAAATTAATCGTAGGATAGAGTAATGTGTTTGTTTAGGTACTTTTAAGTGTTTCGTTTTAAATGGTGGACTGACATTGTTGATCCAACAGTCAGTGTTATCACTGGTATAAACAGGTTATTTATAGTGGCGGAGTTGCATTAGCCTGGTGTGTTTTGACCGTAATCTCTGATTGAATTGTCAGGCTTTACAGCTGGTCTACATTCAGTGTTTTTCTTTCATATTAAGATGAAGACTTTTTGTTACACATGTCCATATATATATTATATATATCTTGTCTCAAGAAAGTCTACACTTTTTATTTGAAATATGTTGGCCAGGAAGCTTGATTAGTTTCAGATGTTTACCACTATTATGTATTCGTTTAAATATCTTTCCAACATGGTAACTTTATAGTTGAAAGGAAAAACCTTACATTTTCAATGGAGGTCAATGGAGAATGAATTCCAACTAATTTTGGAACATTCCTGTTGAGTCATTCATCATGGAATTTCCACACTGTGTGAAAACCTGTGTTTTCTGGTGTATTGTGGTTCCATGAACCTTGTACTTGCATGTTAACAATAAACTTGTGAACTTGTTTTAAACAACTTTATTAGTGATGTCAGACAAAATTTGCATCTTATTTTTAAACTGGTTTTTCTTGAAGAACTCAAACTTGACTTCTAGACAATTAGACATTGTTTTTTTTTTATTGGTCACTGAAACCTATTTCCTTCTCGGTTTTCTCTTTCAGTGTTCTTATGTAAACACACTCTTTTTATCACTGAAGTGCCATTGAAGTATTTGTCCTGTATAAACACCAATTTATTTACCTGTCCACTGTGTAAAGATTTGGCTTCTGTTGTTCTCACTGAATTTAGCCTCCCTCCTGAGCTTGCACAGCACATTTCTGCCACTGAAATGCCTTTCTGTCTTTATGGTTTGTGGGGATTCATCATGGTGATTTGCCTGATTCATTTATTTAAATCCACTTACTGAAGAATGGTTGGTGATAAACTACACTATAAAAGACAGCAATATTTCCACTCAGAGACAATCCAGATCTCCCAAATAGATTTAGCAAATTTGGTGAAAATAATAAAGCAGTAAACACATATCTCTCTGCCCTGAAGCTTTTCCTCTCAGTGGGGTGAAAACTGCCTCCATAAAGTAAAGAAGAAAGCTGCAGATCTTGCTGTGCTGAGCCAATTTGCACCAGTATATAAGGCTATTTTCAGCAGCCCTGCCATTCTGTGTGAAGTGTCACATTGCTTTACATATTATTATGAAACAAAAATGACTTTTCAGTGCATTTGCAGATTGATTTGGGGAGCTGAAGCTTCTACCAACCCACAAACTGTGAAACATGACCACCCAGTCAAAAACATGGAATAAACAAGCCGTTCTGATTTTCCTCAGCTTTATAACATTGAGTGCGGAGACTTTAGGATCGTTCCCTTGAGTATTTCCAATCACAGCACTGTTTATGTAAGAGTGTAAATCGGACAAATACCAGTACTAAAAATTGCTAAAAACAAGCTTCTGCTCCCTCACTCCTCACTGTAGTTTGCTCATGTTAAAATCAGCTCTGGCTCTTTCTCATTTAAAGGAACAGGTACTGAAACCGGCCGTTCTGAACAGGGCTGTTTAGACAGGGAGAGACATTTCTGCGGTGTCTTGGCCAAAGCATGTTACAGACATTTCATAAAGACCCCAGGGAGCTTTCTTAATCTGTGGAAAAGGGATATAATATGTCCACTTTTAAAGTGACTAAACCAAGCTGCAAATAGTTTCAGACCTATTAATCAAACCTGAGTTTTTACGAAGCCATTTGAAAACGTTAAGCTGGGCTGCCTTCTTTTATAGACCTTGCCTACTGGGTTTATTAGTCTGTAATTCCACCAGCCTGGTTCTAATCTACACACAGGACTCAGCTAAAAACACCAGACACCCATCGGTGTGTCCTGTTCACAGTTTGAATGTGGGTATGGATTAGCTGGCATGCAGGCCAGTTTATCAGAAACCGATGTTTTCTACATAGTTGTGCATTACAGATGATCACAATCCCCACAGATGGTGAATAAAGATCAGAGCCTGCGTTCATAAAGCGTCTCTGAGTAGGAGTGCTGATTTAAGAGATTTGTCTCTTGTTATCTATGAATTACTGACTGGCACAGGTCCTAGATCAACATTCCTGTTCTGGAAAGCTGGCCCTGGTCTCATCAGAGCAGTTCAAATCAAATATTTATTAATGAAATACATTTTAAGGTCAGTCTGCAGACATTTGAAATGATTTCATTAGTGTGTTAGCGTGGTGTGCTAATCACTACATTATAAAGAAACACTAATAAACAAGTGCTAGTCCTTAAGCAAGTTCTGTTTTTGATAATTCTCTTGTTTTACGGATATCTTAAAACAGGTGTGCATTCTTTAGAAGGAAGTGTCATGCACCAATAAGCTTCAAGTTTGCAACTGCAGCTGTATTATTTGGGTTGTAAATTTTAATGTTCACATTGTCCCATAACCAGCAGGTTAAAGGTCAAGGACGGTATCCTCGGAATGAATTTGAATGCAGTGCTTCCAACTACCACCCTACATTTTACATTGCGCATGAACATGACAGATTGTTTCATCACTTGGGGTGTATATGCGCTTCTTTGTTTCTGCTTTGCTCAGCTGTTCTGACTGGTATGTATTTTATGAGCTGGATTGGAGAACACTTCAGCCACAGAATGCACAGAACGTCAAGTTCTTGCCCTCTCTGGAGCCTGTTTATGAGCTCTGCCAATGGGACGGGCGCTACTGTTTTCATAAGCGGGCATTGCATCCCAAGTCAGTGTTGATTGTCATCATGGCAAGCCCAAGCTTTCTTCGGTTTAGCCATGCATGGATAATAGCTGGAGAATATTTTTGCGCTGCCTTGTGTCTTCCAGGACTGATTACTAACTCCCTCGAATGATCGTGAGCCGTGATCATTTCCACTGAGGAAGTGCCTCCCTATCGATGTAAATATGCTTTTTTAATGCATTTTGGCAACATCCCTTGAACACTTTCAGAGAAAAGACACGTTTTATGTAAATTGTTAATTGTACATTGACATCTGCGAAGGAAACAGTTGCTGACTCTCAAGGCATAATTTAATTTTTAGATTTTGTGGTGCAAGCAGCTAACCACACATAGATTAATTTTGTCTCTGTGGTCTAGATGAGGAATTATGTGTTTAAATTTAACTTGCCGGGTCAGAGAGTGGAGAAGCATTAACACTGAGTGCCTCAGCTGTTTCTGTCCAGATTTAATGAGTGCTGCTGCTGCTAATGACCATCAAGGTAGTGTTGAGATCGAGAGAGAGTTTAGACCTCACTGCCTTACCTAGAGCTCTTGCTGTGTTCAATGGTGTGAAACTTAACGATAAGTAGACTAAGGTGGTTTAATATATATTTTTTTTCCTGCTGTACTGTTCGTATAATGAGGAGGCGTTTGGCTGGCGCCTGTGTGTACGTGCCGCTCTATGCGAACACAAGGCAGAGATCCCTGTGCCTGTTGCCACAGCAGCGACTGTGCCTGGTCGTTTAATCCCTCTGTGCTGTGGAGCGGGCAGACTCCACCTGGGCCTCTATCTCTCGTTTTCATTTTTTTTGTACACATCCAGCCACCAGACACAGATTTGTACAATCCTGTACATCTGCACAAACATACAACCACAAACTCCAACCTACGTAGACATAACAGTTAAGCCTGACAATTACAGTGGCAGTTTTAGAGTCCCAAAAATATATCTAAATATTAATTTGTGTAATGAGTAGTGGAAGCTTAAGCCCCACCAAAGTGCATGTGCAAGTTGCATACTGCATCATAATTTTGTATGATCTTAAACCAACTTGAGCAGTCTAAATTTGTGTTTCTGATGTTGTATAACCTTCTGTTTCCTGTAAAAATAAAAACGTTAAAAACCTAAAAGCAGGATCGAGTAGCCACCATGTTTAATTTTCTTTGTATTTTGTCTGTTTACACACATGACTACACAAATACACGCATTGCCCTCAGCTCTGCTCACTAATGGGGACACAAATCCATGGTTGTGTTCTTTCCAGTGAACAGGATTATTAGCACAGATCCTTTGGCACTTTTGCTAACTTTGAGCATTAGGAGTCCACATGTTTCTGTGCTGATGTTGGCAAGAGAGAGCAAATGAAGTGACTAAGGGAATCTGGTGGCAGTGGCAGATGAGTGTCATTCGGCTGCAGTGTGTAATGTGTCTGCTCAGCTCTGTAATTTACTGCAGTCCCAGTTACGGCCATGTGGCGAAGCCTCTCACCGCATTGGCTCCCCGAGCATGGTACCGGGGCCACAAGATGCTTACTCTACAGTTTTTTTTTTTTTTTTTTTTTTCTAACAATTAAAATTTTAGAACAATTAAATCATTGTGGAATGTCTTTTAGGATTACAGTAATGCTAACCACTGTCAGCTAGCCTGCCTAGCATAAACATGCTGGTGAAATTGGGACATGTTTACGCATAAGCCCTTCTGCCTTCTCTCCGTCCTGTGACCTTTCTGAGGCACATATCTTTTATTTTGTATTGAATCCACACCCATTTGAAGATTAAGATGGAGTCTTCCATGCGGAGACAATGAGCTGGCTCCTTCAGTGAAACAGGGTTCATCTTTTTCCTGTAAACTCTCTGGTTCCTTTTGAAACTCTACCAGAATGTGAGCACAGTGGAACAGTTTTTGATTCCTCTCGACTGTAGGAACAAGAGTGCGTGAGAAAAAGGGAAATGCAGACTTTATCGCTTTCAGGTTGAGGCCTGGTAACCTGCTTTAACAAGAGAGATTTCCACTGTGGGTGTGACTGTATTTATGTTTTTACCCTGTTCATGATTGAAAGTGAGGTGACACTGTAGAGATATGAGTCAGGCGTCTGGTTTGGGCTGCATGGTGTTAACAGGAATCATATCTGCGATTGCTTTTAGTCATTGTAAGTAGCAGTTGGCAGTGATCAAGACACTTCAGTCTACTCAGGGGACAGGTCTCTGTTGGAACAGTTGGGAACAGTTGGAATATGTGAAATGATCGAACAATGAAATTTCATGTAATTTTTGTTGTGTAGAAACCCCCTACATTTTACAAGTGTTTAATTGCATAAATGAAAAGTGGCTTTGGGTTGTGCTTAATGTTTGTTAGAGTTGTTTTAAACAAAATAATTGAAGCCCTTTATTTATGAGACTTCAAATTGAGACTAAATATGTGGCTATATGAGTATAAATTTTTTTAATTTTTTTTTTTAAAGAATTTAGAGGAATTTTGAACTAGTCTTTGTTTTGCTAGTTTTTGATTGTCTTACCAGTCTCTACACACAACATCTTAAAAAGAGCAAGAATTAAATCAGTAACTCGTAACACTTTTGAAATTTTTGATTTTTGATAATTAGTCTGCTGCAATAAAACGTATTTCTTCCACTCCTGCATGATTGATGTTTTAGAGGTTTTCTCAACCGAAACAGTTTGTATTTTTTCAGGGACATTTACAAAAAAAGGGGATTTTCTTGGTGTAATTTCTGCAGAGCACATCACAATAAATTTTACACCTCATGGTCTTTAACACCCTTCTGCTCTTCGTCATAAAATAATTAAATTATTATTATTATTATTTATTTATTTATTTTTTTGCATGATATTTTACAAAATACAGTGGTGGGCTGTGAGCAGGAAGGACCTACCACTGGCTGCACTTACTGTCCTCAAAGTAAAAAAATCATATCAAGCCCTGTTGGATTGGAAAGCAGGGTTAAAGAGAGAAGATGGTGTTCTTATCTACGTCCTTAGACCACATACTTTTTCAGCTTAACAAACCCTCATCAGGGATAGGTCTTTGATAGCCTGAATACTTATTGTTATGTTTTACTATATTTGGAACTGCCTTATAAACAGCAGCTTCGAGCCAGGGACCACTACAAAGTGGCTGGGAAAGTTTTCCTGCCTGACACCACGTGAACTTTGTTGTTATGCCTTATTTGTTGTTGAATTGTAATTGCAAATCATCCTTGCTTTTGGGAGAAGCATCGTACAAATTAAATTTATCTGATACTTCTGTACCTTCTACAGTGTGTCAAAGGCGTAAAAGATTATCACTTTTATTATGTGTATCATTAATCAGATATGCTTCCACTATTTTTGGAAGGATTCATAATTGCTGTTGGAATCTTCTCTGCAAAAATAATATATTAATAATAAAGATGGTCTATAGAAAGAGGAAGAAAAAAACATTTAGAAAAAGAGATCTAAGAGCACCACTCCCCATGTTTTGGTCTGATCATCTGCCTGGATCCTTAGAAATATTTTGGAACTCCTTGGAAACCTTGAGTGACAGTTGTATCTGGCACATAAGACAGCATGAAAATGTTCCATCAATCCTCTTAATGGAGGATTGTGTCAATTAGATTGAAGTGCCTCTCCTTTAGAGTGCAGAGACATGCAGTGTTTCAGCAGAAGCTCTATTTAACTCTTGTTTTAATGGCAGAAGCTGTCTTCATCAGTTCCATTGTAATCAATCATGGTGACTGTAGGTGAAAGCATGTTTTGCAGATCGACTATGACTGATGAACAGGACTTGCATTGCACGAATGACAGAAGCACTCTCATCGATGGAAATGAGCCAACCCGTCGTCTCCCGACCCCTTCCAATCTCTTCCTCTTTGAGATGCTTCCGAAGCCTATTCACAGTGCTACACCTGTTGCCTGGGCAGCAGGTCAACAAAACAAGTGGGAAACCCCCACGCAGGACCATGGATGAAAGTGTTTGGATCTGTCAGCACCATCACCAGAGCGTGCCGGGAGTTGTTGGAGCCATTGGGAGTGGCCAACCTCCCCCTGTTACTCGGCATCGAGTCATCAGGAAGGTGTGACTCGTACCATTTTATCTATGCTTCTAAAATTGAACTGTCGACTGGCCCTGGCATGAAGAATGAGGAGGATGATGAGAACCCAGGAGCAATAAAGAACACAGATCAACAACAGAGGCAGCACCCGCAGTAGGGTCTTAAAAAATGCAAACCCCCGGTTGTTTCAGGTAGACATCCATGATGACCACACGCACATCGAGGATTCATTTAGGTCAGGAAGTCCCTCAAACAACAATCATATGCCACCTAGATAACAACAAGTTGTTTAGGAGGATTGCCAGAGGAAAGCCTCTGAGGTCAATATGGGGACATCAAGAATAGCATATGAGGAACTGTCACACTGGTCTCTCAGATGCTTATTAGCCTGTCTGTCCTTGAGATTGTGAGACTTAAACTTAAATAGTTTCTTAAAACTAATTATAATAAAGCTGCCCCCCCCCCCCCACTCTCATTGGACCTTATCAACTGCAACATCTATTTTGCACACATTGAACAGCACAGGGGCGGTACGGTGGTGCAGCAGGTAGTGTCGCAGTCACAAAGCTCCAGGGACCTGGAGGTTGTGGGTTCGATTCCCACTCCGGGTGACTGTCTGTGAGGAGTTGGTGTGTTCTCCCCGTGTCAGCGTGGGTTTCCTCCCACAGTCCAAAAACACACGTTGCAGGTGGATTGGCAACTCAAAAGTGTGTGTGTGTTGCCCTGTGAAGGACTGGCGCCCCCTCCAGGGTGTATTCCCGCCTTGCGCCCAATGATTCCAGGTAGGCTCTGGACCCACCGCGACCCTGAATTGGATAAGCTAGTTACAGATAATGAATGAATGAATGAATGAACAGCACAGCCCTCTGTGGATGCAGACACTGTGACTCGTTGAAATGGCGGTCTGTCTCTTGATGTTCATGAAAAGGCATTGTAGGAGGCTAAAGCATTTAGTGGGTTTAAGTGCCTTTGTCATACAAGTGTATACATCCACAGGATCAATCCACGTCATGTTGTAAATCAAGAATTAGAGCAGTTTTTACACTTCCAGCACCCAAAATGTTTGTTCAGAAGAATAAAAACACTTAAAACTGGAGGTATTAAAACTGCACGTAAATGGCCCCTTACCTGTTAAGATTGTATCAAATTTGGAAAAACGCGCACTCCCCCATTTACAATAAAGGTAGGGCTGGTGGATACATTTTAAAATGTTCAGAGTGGGTTTGTTCAGCTAATTATTTCAAAATAAATCAGTTTTTTTTGTTAGGTGAGGCCACTTAATGCCACCTTTTCAGCTTCCTCACGTGGCTGCACCTGTGTAATTCTGGGAGCTTATTAAAAAGAATGGTCAACATATTCTCTTCTTTAGTCAACCTATTACAACAGCATCTCTATGCACACACCTATAAACATGGAAACAAACATGGGAAAAGGTACTCAATAAAATCACTCATCTGGTAGAAACACTTCTCAAAAGAGGACACACCTATTTTGCAATTGCTGCCTAGCAGTGCAGGATTTAATTCCATCTGTATCACATGCTGAAGCCCCAAAACTAGTCAACAAAATCAGTGTCAAGACATCCTTTGGAAGCAGCCCAGTAAAAAATGTTTTAGAAATCCTCCTGTAGCAGTAAATATTTTGCTTTGCATTCTTCCAGGTCTTGGATATTATCTGAATATTTACTTCAGAATCCTGGACTACATTTCAGCCAACCGCTGCATTTGCCACCATTTATTACACAGAATCTTTTTGGGTTTCATGTTCTTTTTAGTGTACATGTTGTACTGTAGAGAAGACTGTCTAAGATTAAAATAAGCAAATACTACATCACTAATAAATGAATGAACAAATTAGTAAATGTATTTTATATATATTATTTTGTCTTGAAGGTTGCTACTGTATTTTCTGCTATATTTTTCTGGCTTCACCCAAGTTGATCTTCATATGTTTATACAGTATATCCTCAGCCAAACCAAGCTTAATATGGGATTTTTGATATTAAATTTTTTTCCCACCAGGCGAGTTCCTTGTACCTGTGTTTTATTTGAATTAGAAAATCTAGACTCTAAGTTACTGTAATTAAAACGATAGAGCCTTCATTTGCCCATAACCACACTGGTCTGCAGGTCTTTGATGTGTTTCATTGCCCATAACCCTTCTGGTATGTGCCTCCTCAGCTGCTGGAATACGTGGGGAAGGGAAAAAGCATCATGGATGTGGGGCTAGCTCAGGCTCGCCAGCCGCTCTGTACACGGAGCCACTACTTCGAAGTGGAAATTGTGGACCCTGGAGAGAAATGCTACATTGCCTTGGGCCTCGCTCGAAGAGTAAGTCTTTATATTGCTTGAATTCAACATTACAGACACATTACAAAGATAAGGCATTGCTGACACTGTAGAGAGAATAAGATATTAAATGGAACGTGTATTCAGTTGGTTATAGAACACATACCAGGGTGGTAGCATGTTGTGGGGTTGTTTTGCTGTGACAGGGACTAATGCACTTAAGAAAGCAAATGATTTCATGAAGGATGAGGATTAGTTAGAAATACTGAAGCAACACTTTAAGGCACCAGCCAGAAAACTGAAACGTGGTTGCGACATGGTCTTCCAGCAGGGCGGTGATCTAAGCGTTTCTCCAAATCTTTGACAAAGTGCCTTAAAAACAACAAAGTAAATGTATTTGAATGGCCATCGCAAAACACCCTATTAATCGCGAAAGAGTGTTTAAATTTACAAGAGCAAAGAAGTATTATTATGTTTCCTAGAACACGCTACTGACTTCTCTTTTATTTCTCCGTATTTCTGCTCTCTTGATTATCTTAATAATGTCAAATTCTCTCTATCTGTCGATGCTTCTCTCTGTTAAACATGTAACAAGTTCTGTGAATGTGTGGACAAAAACGGTTGCAGGGCTGCCCCATCTCCTTGCATTTTGTCTTGGGTAGCCATGGCTGGAGCCTGGATAATTGCTCTCAAGTCTGCACCCACAGACAGTAAACAGACTTGTCAAACAGAAGGTTGAGCAAGGCCGTTGGCTTGTCGTTCTACGAGGGGGTAAAAACGCAACTGGGGATAGAGGGGGAGGATTTTCAAAGGTGTTTCCATTGGAAAGTTGTGGTCCTTGAGCATCTGCATTTTATTACACAGGCTTGATGGCAAAGGCCAACAAAGGTGGTAAAGCAGGTCATTGAAGGGTTGCTTAATTGCTGTTTACTTGTGTTGGACCTCAGGCTTCTCACAGCATCCTTTGTCACATGCATGCTATGATTTACAAATCTCAGAGAGAGTATATATCTACCTTTTCGGTTAATCACTCGCTCACCTCCTGTGCTGACAGATATAAAGGGGAAAAGCGCAATATCTATCAGTCACTAAGAGCATAAATATATACACACAATAGGTGTAAAAGGGTGTTAAAGCATTCTAGTTGCCAAGTAAAGTAGACAAAGATTTGACCGACTCTAATTACCTGCATAGCCTTGTGTATTAGGACCTGTTAGAATAAGGAGAATGCACTGAATTTGGTTGGGGATTAAGGCAGACATGCCTGTGTTGTAGCACATGAAAAGGATATGCATAAAGTACATCTTAAGATTGCTAATAACTTCCTGGATTCAGTACAAGTATTGGAATCTATACGACTAAATGGGGGCTGAGGTAATGGTAGAAGACCTGTTATCTGAGATCAGTGAACCCTCACCCTGCAGGCTTTAGCTTTAGCCCTCCCCAACTCTTTTGCTGCCAACAGTTGTTTGCAGCTCAGGAGCACTTCTACTTGCATCCGGAATATACACCAGTTGCTAGGATAAAGGAAAAAAGTCTGCATGGCCCTAATTAGAGGCGGCAAAAAGTCCCGGCGCGCCATTGGCCCAGCATCGACGGCCAAATCAATAGCCTTGTCTCTTATCAGCCTCTGGCCTTCCCGAACAAGACTGCCCTTTCCTCTCTTCCCTTTCCACAACCTCAGCTGACACTGCATCAGTTCCCATGCGGTGTGCTGTGTGTGTCTGTGTTACAAACTACGTTTTCAGAAAAGTTCGGGATGCTGTGATGAACAGAACGCAATGTTTTGCGAATAATTCAAACCCTATTTTTAGTTGAAAATAGGTCAAAGAGAGTATTTCAAAGATATTGCTTTTTTTAAAAAAATATGCTCATATTGAATTTGATGGCAGCAATATTTAAAAAAAAAAAAAAAAAAGTTTGGACAGGGGCAACAAAAGTTGTGTAATGCTACCCAAAATAAATAAAAAAAATATGTCAACAGGGCTGTGTCTTGACTTGGTTGAGAACTCTTTCAGAAGTACTGATGGGGAGGTGTTCAACATTCCAGAGAACCCTCTGTACGCAAGGGACATGTCCCAAAATCAATATTGGCTGGCTGTGGTCTTAAAGCCCTACACGATTCTGTAGTGGAGAAAGTGGTAAAAGCTAGATATAGGGCACTTTTTAAATTAAATTGTGTCTTGAAAGCACCCTTTAGAGTTGCACCTTGGTATGGTGTACATTGTCATAGCAACGGTTAATCACTTCCTGTTAGTAGAAAAGGTAAATGATAATGTAAACTTGCATTTATTTGTCAAGGGGCAGTGTTTGGCTTCACACACTCGCACTTGTGCTCCCTACCAGTGTATGGTTTTAGATTGTGGGTGAGCACCCGGAGGAAACCCAAGCAGACACAGGGAGAACCACACCTCAGAGAGAGTAATCCTAGGTAGGGTCTGAAATCACAAACCCAGAACCCTGGAGCTTTATGGCAGTGACACTATGTATTGTACCACCCTAATTCATACATCGTGCTTTACACTCTTTGCGTGTTTGTACTGTTCTTTCCCCTGGTACAGGAAGTTTGTAGAAATGTCATTTTTATTTTATTTGTTTTAGCAAAGGTTATGTTGAGGGGAAACACAACCTCAGCTTGCCCTCTAGACCTCAACATCCTGCTGCTCTACAGAAAGACAATACTCATACAAACACCCTCAGAGGCCAGGGAATTTACCTCCAGCTGAATTTGATGTTTAGAATTTAACACTGACAAGAGGTTGGCACAAAGGAATCTTTTCACACTGCTACCCTACCCTCATTGTGGCGGTTGGGGCCCCGTACCTTACACTCCCTCGCTTATCTCTGTGCTAAATTTGTAGCTGGGAGATAGCCATCAACCTCCATCAGCAACCTCTTGGCCACTTGTTGATATTGCCACAGTGTGGAAATGCAGGCTGCTCAAATAACGCAGATAAAAAGCCCCCGTGGATCAGATAGGACAGTACCACTGACACAGACACTTCTGTTTGTGTTCCTCGGAAGCATGATGCCTCACTTTAATGGCTTTTGCAGCTTACTCAGAGGCGAAGATACTCTCCTTTTTTCAAGCAGTGGAGAGGGTTTCTTGAAAGCTTTTCTTTAAGACCTACAGCAGTTCTGTGTTTTCCTTTCCTGTGCTACCTGCATGCTTGATTGACACGATAATGTGCTCTGTATAGTATTATTGCTAAGTGTCTATGCTTGTGTGTGTTTGTGTACGGAACTTGATATGGAACACTGATGCAATCGAGCAAATGTATGGAATGTGTAAACATTCCCAACAATGTCAGGAACCCAAGTCATAAACTTCCTACAAAATGAAATCAAAATATGAAAATCATTCATTTTGACATGTGCAGTTTCCCAAGAGGTCTTTCCATTATATCTGTCTCCTCACTGAGTGCCATTATCTCAATAGTCTCTTTTGCAGAATGTTCTAATGTATCCTAATCAAAACACCCCACACAATGCTTACATTGAGAAGGTTCTTAACTGTACCCAGGGATTGAAATAAGGGGTTGGAGGTTTAAGCATGTCATCCATCTTGCAGTCTGTGGCTTTTTACAGGGACAGTAAATCCGTCAGCTTCTGCTCCACTTGTCACTGACCCTGTCTCTCTTCCTAATTAGATAAACATATTAAACGGCATTCAGTTTATGGCATAACACTACAGTCAGCCAAATCCTTCGATGAGCCCCGACCGTGACGTGAGGAAGGGTAATCCTGGTGACGAGTTGACGAAAAAAACAGCTCTTGCGGTTTCAAAGCAAAGAATGAGGATTTTGGATAAAGTGGGGAACGTAACCCTCGTAGCTCTGTGTCTTCTCGTTTCCTCACTTTCAGCACACTGCCCCCACTCCACCCTCGTCTTCCCATGGCTATTACTGTTTACTGAGACAAGGTAGCATTGTCTAAAATAATCAGTAATAAAATGTTACACTCACATTTTTTTTTATTACTAATATATGTCTTCTGTATTTGTGAACCCAGCTGGACAAACCATGTCAAACTGAATAGCGTTACAGATACATTACAAGCACAGCACAGCTCCCCAGGGCAAGAAAGTGTTTCTGTTTACTTTTCCCTTCATATCCTGAGAGGACCATCCCCATAAATCACACTGTTAAGTGATCAATGCTCCATCTGTGTGTTCAGACGTTAGGAAAAGCTGAAACATTTTGGGAATGAATGAGAGTTGCGTATTACTTCTGCAGGTCACATTTCTGATAATTAACTCTGATCCGTTTCCTGATCTTATCATGAAATAAAAAAATAAATTAGCTCTTCTGAATGGCACAGATGTACACAAAGGACGTAATCCGTACTGCTATGTGATAACACCCTGGCAGCCCGTTCCCCAAAAAGCCAAAACACAGACGTAACACAGTAATTGTTTTATGTCTGTAGTGTTGAAGTGTGGATAATTACATTGATGTGAAAGTGTTGAGTGAGGCTTTTTTAATGGTACTGTACATGCAGCTTTCAATGGCATTATCTTCTACACATGTAAAGCATAGGATTTTGTAGGATTTAATAAACTAACAGTAATTTTTCCTTTTGTTCTTCGTGTTTTTCCAGGATTACCCAAAGAACAGACACCCGGGCTGGAGCAGGGGGTCAGTAGCGTATCATGCAGGTGGGTTCACCTTTGTATCTTTAATCAGTCTGTTTCATACAAGCACTTTCGTTTTTGAACAGAAAGAATGGGACTGTTTCGCTGTGCAGTGCTGTATCGCAAAAGACCTTATTTTTGTTCCAATGGCTCAGTCTTTGCAAGTGAGATGGGTCACGATTTTATGCCAAAACTCGTTTATCAGACATTTCTAATCATATCGCAAAGAATTTAGATCTTTCGCCATCCGCCACAAATAAAATTCAGGGAATCTGGGCCATCTCTGTCCCTGTAGGGCAAGGATTGAATGTTGAATGACACTGATGTTGAATGTTCATGACCTTGGAGTCTTCAGATGGTGTGGCAAGAGAAACTGTCATAAATAAAGGCACATGTGCTCGGGAGTAATTCAAAAGACTGTTGCCACTTAACACAGTTCGCTGCTGCCACATGAAATGCAATCTGAAACTCTCTTATGCAAAGAGAAAGTTCTCAATTACATTAGTTCTATGCAGGATATGCTGATTACTCTGGGCTTAAGCTCATCTCAGATGGTCTGAGAACTGTGTAAATGTGTGCTGTGGTCAGAATACGAATGGGACCTTCCAGAATATGATCAGTGAAAGGTCCAAATTGGAGGTGCATCAGTGCCCAAAGACAGTTGACACAGCGTATTTGTGAATGTACCATTGATAGTGGAGGTGTGTATTGAGTTTTCCCAGGAACCTAGGATTGAAAAAATGACAATCAGATTGTTATAATAATAAGTATTCTTGAGTCTAACGAATTGTCCTTAGCCCCTGAACCAGAATTACTGACCGTTTTTTAATATAGTATGGTTGCTTTTAAATGCTACACATTCGTTTCTGAATGAACTTCATCTAAAGCTGTAAATCTGCTTCAGTATCTCCCCCTGTTTCATGTGCATGTGCATGTGCTTCTACTTGGATTACAAGGGGGCTTTCTTGAGTGTGGTCAGCAGCCACATCTCTGAACCTCTGGATCTGTGGGCTCTGTGTCTGCAGCTTATCGAGGGCCTGATAACAGAAAATGGAAGATGGAAGGCCGATTAGCAAGGAGAATGAGGCTTCTGAAAACCTGGACCAGATAAAGCGGTCTATCTCAGTCGGCAGATTCCCATCTTCGCACAGTAGAGAGAAGCGATTCCGCTTTATCAGATAGAATTTAGTAACCTTGCGCAGTTAGTCCCTTGCAAAGACAACCAACTGTGTTCTCTCCCTTCACTTAACACACCTGTCCTGACACCCACAGCTTTGTGCTAAGGGGATTAGCCCACGAACAGGCTGTGCTTGGTTGCATTAGCCTCATGATGAGAAAATGCAGGGTTAAACTCAGATTTTAATGCATCCTACAATTACCAATTACAGTATGTTCAGCATGTGGGTTTGTTTTGTTTAAATATTTAAATGGTTTTTATGGTAATTTACTT